>NC_092242.1:17543498-17555998 GCF_036320965.1 Panulirus ornatus | reverse complement strand
AAGAACTTGGCACAAGAGAGAGGAGGAGGAGAAGAAGAAGAAAGAAAGAAAAAACTATGAGTAATGAGGGGGAAAAACACATTGAAGTAAATGCATTCTGTATATAAAGGAGTGATTCAGATCTGTAGGAGAGAGAGAGAGAGAGAGAGAGAGAGAGAGAGAGAGAGAGAGAGAGAGAGAGAGAGAGAGAGAGTTCATTTGAGCAGAAGAGTCATTTTGTTAGGGAGAGGAGAGGAGATTTCCCGTGGAGTGTATGAAGAAGACAATGGAGACGGGCAGCCGTGAGTGGATACATGAGTGGCCGGGGACGTTATCTTTACAATACAAAGATGCAGTAGCGCAGGGAGGGAGGGAGGGTATGGACGACGAAGAGGATTTCTGAGATGATTCATTACTTTATTAGAGTTCAGATTGCTGTGTGGAGAGAGAGAGAGAGAGAGAGAGAGAGAGAGAGAGAGAGAGAGAGAGAGAGAGAGAGAGACGGACGCAAGAAGAAATGAAGTCACTGATTCAAGTCAAGATGGATGATTATATATGCATATATGCCAGGAAATGAATATTAAAAGTTTCAATGTCTTTACCACTACCGTCATACTGTCTCCTGGTGTTGGTCGAGGAGGAATGTGACCGGTTGTGCCGTGGAGAACATTTACAACTTAACATGTAGGAGAACTGGATCCTCCACAGAGGCCACAGACCGGGACGGAATCCTGCCTTACTCACTGAAGTAATGTGGGAAATGTTGATGTAAACCTATAAACACCATTGCTCAAGTGTTTACTGTACGAAGGAACAGTTTGAGTAGAGGGTAAGAGATGATGCCTTGTCTTAATTACAGGTAACACCGTGTTAACCCTCAGATTTGGGTACAGGTAACACCGTATTAACCCTCAGACTTGGGTACAGGAAACACCGTATTAACCATCAGACTTGGGTACAGGAAACACCGTATTAACCCTCAGACTTGGATACAGGAAACACCGTATAACATATTAACCCTCACACTTGGGTACAGGAAACACCGTATTAACCATCAGACTTTGATACAGGAAACACCGTATTAACCATCAGACTTGGGTACAGGAAACACCGTATTAACCCTCAGACTTGGGTACAGGAAACACCGTATTAACCCTAAGACTTGGATACAGGAAACACCGTATTAACCATCAGACTTGGGTACAGGAAACACCGTATTAACCCTCAGATTTGGGTACAGGAAACACCGTATTAACCTTCAGATTTGGGTACAGGAAACACCATATTAACCCTCAGACTTTGATACAGGAAACACCATATTAACCCTCAGACTTGGGTACAGGAAACACCGTATTCACCCTCAGATTTGGGTACAGGAAACACCATATTAACCCTCAGATTTGGGTACAGGAAACACCATATTAACCCTCAGACTTGGGTACAGGAAACACCATATTAACCCTCAGACTTGGGTACAGGAAACACCGTATTCACCCTCAGACTTGGTGCACGACCATTGTACAGCTAACAAACCTCTCTTCCCCTTTTGATATGGTACGCACAAACACACGGACGCTTACGAACCACCACTTCACTTGGATTCCACACGACGAAATTTTCCCTCACAAACATTTGGGATTTTTAGGTCTGAAGTTCCGTAGGAAAACGATGGCTGGATGTTGTTTTTCGACCTCTGAAGGAAACTTTTCTACTTTGTATTAAAATATGGTTATTAACGACGAGTTATTAACGATGATTAAGCATCAGGAAGTTAGGAGGAGAAGGAGACATTACCTGTAGTAAACTTCACCGACAATGGGAGAGGGTCAGACGTGTGTGAGGGAGAGGAGAGGGTCAGACGTGTGTGAGGGAGAGGAGAGAGTCAGACGTGTGTGAGGGAGAGGAGAGGGTCAGACGTGTGTGAGGGAGAGGAGAATTCCGAAGATAAGGCGAGTTTTGTTGGAGGTGCCTCAAGGGTGGGCACTTGGACCCCTGGTGTATGTAATTTGTGTTAATGTTCGCCCCTAAAGATGGGAAGGTCTGCATAAACACGTGTGTTTGTTTGTGTGTGTGTGTGTGTGTGTGTGTGTGGATTATAATAGACGGTGTCTGAAGACTGCCAAATTCAGGGTGCAAATTTTACACTTATGCTTTTAATTCGGCGAGTTTTGAAATTGCTCAAGAATTTGTGTGTGTGTGTGTGTGTGTGTGTGTGTGTGTGTGTGTGTGTGTGTGTGTGTGTTTACAGGTTCATATCTTGCAGTATGAACGTATGGTGAACCAAAGTCATGCATTAAATTCTGCCATTGAGTCCGAAATCTTGAGATACCTGAACGAAGCTTATGACTGAAGGTAATAATACAGTAGGAGAGGAGGATGAATTATGAAGAGGCATAAACTTCAGGAATGGCCTGGCAAGCTGTTGATGGAATTATCTCCCAGTGAAGAAAAAAGTTATGTTAAATGAAGAACGGAATGAACAAACCCAACTAAAAATATTCATTGGAAAAAAAATCATGTTCAAAAAATCTTAAAGTGGAAAAGAAAAAATATCGTAGACATGGATAGCGTTACATTTTTATATCTATTCCCTTTTTTTTTCCTTCTCACAGGACGGACTGTCAGAGAGAGGAAAGAGAAAAAAAAAGTTCCCTTCAGCCCACATTATCATGATCATATATATGGGCACAGACAACTCTGTGCAAAGTTTCCAGAACTTGGAATGAATTAGAATATACTTCGGCCACTGCCTCGTCCCTTCCTCTTATAACAACACAATCACATGTTTCCAGGAAACGTCAGAAAGTTACAAAAAGGAAAAAAAAGAAAAGAAAAGAAAAGAAAAATACATCCAACAAAAAATGGAGAACTACGAAGGGATGTAAAATTAAAACTAATGAAAGTGAATTAAAAGACCGTTAACTTACTACAAGCGGTCATCCCGAGAGGAAGGCTTGTAAAATGAACACATGATAATTACTAACAGGATATAAAGTGTTTTACGATGCTATTAAGGAGGAGTTCTGAATGCAGCACAGAGGACCTGAACGGAGGAGACTGTCAGGCAACATTCATAGAAATATTTCTCTCCGGCCAAGGAAGTAATACACTGCCGCAGTGACTCGACTGATGGACAGTGAAATGGTGGACGTAACTCGAGGATCTAAGCACTTTATGTCGTGTGTAATGGTGTATAGTAAGAGGTTAGTGATCCCTTTCGTATGGACGAAGATTGGGGAATTATAGGTACGGATTTTATAAACAAAACTTCTGACAGACAGACAGACAGACAGACAGACACAGACGGAGAAACAGATAAACAGACGGGAAGACAGATAGACACAGCACAACACAACACAGTCCTTGACGACGAAGGCTTCCCACACCTCGAGACAATGCCGTCTGTTTTGTCAGGAGAGTCCATTACCCCTTCACCGCTTCTCTCCTCTCCTCTCCCTCGCCCAGCATTCTCCTCCCTCTCCCTCTATACACTCCCTCCTTTCCCTCTATACACTTCTGCCTCTCCCTCTACAGACTTAGGCACTCTTGGCCCTCCCTTATACACCCCTTTCTATGTTCATATTCACTCCTCTCTCTCTTTTTCTCCCTGAATACTCTCCTCCCTGTCTCCCGAATCTCTCCTCCCTCACACCCTACTCGCTCCTCCCTCTCCCCTTATACAGTCCTCCCCCATCTACACCACTCCTCCCTCTACCCTTCACTTCGTCATTGTTTTTGGCGCTGGCGGTGAGGCTGGAGCGTGGCTTCCTGGCTTACTGGCAGAGTCGGGTCTAAGCCGGGTGTTAGTGACTACAGGCGCACCGAGACAGCAGTGGTAGCAGTAGGAGCAGCAGCCCTGATGAAGCCGCCACACTGTACTAAACACGGTCACAAACCCTACCCCTTTTTTCTTTTATTTTCGTGTTGCCTCCTGAGTTTTTCCATTTACTTTCGTATCACGTATCAGTTGTTTTTTCTTCCCCCACCTTTTGTTTTATATAAGGTCTTCCGTTTTTTATTGTCAACTTGTGTGTTAATTTTTCGTTATTTTTGATTTTTTCTTCCATATTCGAATAGCGTCTGCATTTTTCTATGAAGAATTTCAGTGTTATTCAGTTATCTGTGAATATAAAAGCATATAAGATTAAACCATATTTCATCAAAATATCATTCAAGGGCTTTACACACACATATAGAACTATTTTTCTTTTATTTTGGCATTATATATAAACATATCATTTCCATTAAACGTGTTGAGTTTTTCCCTTATTTTCATTCTTTTCATGAAACTCATTTATCTTGTCTTGACAAAACAATTTCTACACTTGAATCGCATACCATGAACATCTAACTATTTTCCTAATATGAGAAAAAAATCATATACTCGTCACATCTTAATATTTTTCCTTTAGCTTTTCCCTTCAACAAAAGAACCACTCTATTCTTATTTCAATAAAATAGGATTTATTTTACCAGTATTTTTCGTAACGCTCAAGTTTATTCAACAGTTTCTCACGACACGATATTGTCTGTTGATTTTCCTATTGTTGGAGGTGTTGACTGGTGGGGCAAATGACCCTTGCAGCAGCAGCAGCAGCAGACGTCTCCTCCTCCTCCTCCTCACCTCCATGCCTCGTGAGGGTCACCGTGGCGGCCATGTCACAGACAGAGGCAAAGCTCCTCATTTCTTATGAGGGGAAAACGTCAAGTTTTGCCGAGGTGTTTGTATTATGAGGCAAGATCTCTGTCCTTCCCCACACCCTTTCTCTCTCTCTCTTTCTTTTTCTCCTTACCATCATCATCATTGTCATCCTTTGCTCCCTTTCCAATCATCTCCTGCCCCTTCATCCCTTAATCCATTTCCTTTACCCCCTTCCTCTACCGGTCCATTCACTACGTCGCCTCAAATCCCTCCTCCTTATATCCCCCCTCACACTTTCGTTCCTCCGTCTTGCCACTGGCCATGAGCGTTTGTTATCACCAAGTGGGAAGAATAAACAGAGAGAGAGAGATAGATAGACAGACAGATAGATAGATAGATAGATAGATAGAGATAGAGAGAGAGAGAGAGAGAGAGAGAGAGAGAGAGAGAGAGAGAGAGAGAGAGAGAGAGAGAATGTTGATGAAGTAGGGTCATGATGATTGGTGGTGTGTGAGTAAGGGAGGTGATGAGTGATGTCTTATGAGGCGGATGACGGTTGAGGAAGTCTCCTGGCGACGAGTGTGGTATGAGGATGGCGGAAGAGGAGTGTGTGTGTGTGTGTGTGTGTGTGTGTGTGTGTGTGTGTGTGTCTGAGATAACAAGATATGTCGTGAGGTTAGCGTAGGGTAGGGTGGGGTGAGGCGAGGTGTGTGATGATGAAGGTTAAGGTGTCGCCTGACCTTGAGCCAGGTTTCCTGGGCCCACAGAACAGGTCCGCTGGCCTCCCATGCCTGTGGTGTGCGTCATGGGACCTCAGGCCTTGCAGTTCATACATTGTCCGGAGGAGGTGTGGCTCAGCCAACCAGCCAGCCCGCCAGCCAGCCTCACACACACACACACACACACACACACACACACACACACACACACACACACACTCTTTTCCATGGCCCACACCGCACCAGGCTGCTGGACCCGGAGAATGAAACCCTCTGCCTCCTCGTCTGTCATGTAGAATGTGAGATCAAATAAGGCAGTTGGAACATCAGATATATGCCTCTTTGGTATACAATGGCCTCTCCCCCTATTTTTTTTTTTTTTTACCGACCCTCGCTGCAAAAGTTATGTTGAGAGGAAATTATATATATATATATATATATATATATATATATATATATATATATATATATATATATATATATATATATATATGTGTGTGTGTGTGTGTGTGTGTGTGTGTGCGTGGGTTAAATGGCAACAGCTGACTGCCTCTCCTGTGGACCACACTGCACAAGGAAGCGGGGCGACAACACCACAGACCTTGCGCTGCTCCGCGCCACACGAAAGAAAACCATAACTCAGCCGTAGCTATCAAGGTCGGTAGGAGTGCAGCCATATTTATACAGTCTCAACAGATCACATGAGCCGGATCACCTGAAGATTTGCAACGCTCCAACGTTCTTCACAACAGGGTTACGCCAACTTATGTTTGGTTATAGTATGTTGCGATACGTAAGGTTAGGTTAGGTCAAGTTTAAGTTTGGGTATGAACCTAACCTATTCTAACCTAACCTAACCAAGACTTTAAAGTTGGGGAGCGAATATCTCCAAGTGATTCCATTAGTTTTATTTTCCGCGCTCTCAGATAACCAACACTGTCGTGTAGCTACCAAGATCACAAGACACTAATCAGCATCTAAGATGACACCAGTATTGCTGTAGTTTCCAAGATCACTTGTATCCCGACACAGCTCTTAAGAATGACAACAACCTCACTGCAGCCTTTAAAGACCGCAGACAAACCCGGTGTAACTTGTAAGATCACAGCAACAGCTGCAGTGTCCAAGATCTCAACAACTCTAATGCAGCTTAACTTCAGATCACAGTTTCCCCAGCGCTCGTCTCCGTTTAGTTGTTCGACAAAGCTGAGCCTTGACGGCCAAGGGAGTGGGTTGTGCACGTCTCTTAAGATCTTGGCGAGGCTAGACTTAAGAGAGATATGGAAAACGTTTTCGTGAGGGTGCGGCAGTTGTGCACCGAATAAAATACAGACATGAAAATTGATAGACAGATGTGTTCTATTCATGATAGATATGAATATGTATGATCCCAGTGTTGGCTTGCCCTCTGTTTCAGTCTTTTTATTTCTGTTCCATTTGTTCGTTATAGATGAACATCTGTTTACTGCTTCCCAGCAAAGCTGTTTGTCAGAAATTGAGAGAACCATTGATAACCGTTCGGTAATACAGTGGTATAGATGGTTACGATTCTGTTTACCATTGCAGTCCATGAACAAGATTAACGCCACCACCACGGCTCCCCTGCCCTGTGTCTGAGAAGAGGTCGTCCTGGAACAAAGGGTCGCTGGTGGAGGACCCGTGTGACGGGGTGGCTGGTGGTGGGAGGATGGGGTGAGGGAGGGAGTGGGGTCACTACTCCAGCAGACCATGGGCCGCCGCCTCTTCTGCCAGGACTGATGGACGTGGCCGTCCAGCCTGCTTCTTGGTGGTGACCCATGGGGCATCTAGTCTTATAGTGGTCGGTCATGGGCATCTGGTCTCTTGGTGGTGACCCAGGGCCATTTAATCCCATGGTGGTGACCTCATGGTGGTTACCCATGGCCATCTTATTCCATGGGGGTGACCCATGGCCCTCTAGTCCCATGGCGGTCATCCAAGGCCATCCAGCCCCATGGTGGTCGCCCTTGTCACGCCTCCCTTCTCTGTCTGGCTGATGGAAGCATTTGTGGTCTCATATGAAGACATTTTGTAGGATTTATGACTGGGATGTGTCACTTAGACTCACGCACGCACACACACACATACACACACACACACACACACACACACACACACACACACACACACACAAACACACACAATGGAAAAGGCTATTATACCGCACTGGTCCTCTCGAATCCCCTGCAATCATCACTTGGGTTTCTTTGGGCAGTTCGGGAAGAAGCAACTGCCCCATTCTCGCCAGCGTCACCTCCTTCCACCAGAAGTCGTTCGTCCACAAGTTGTAGATGCTTCGGCATCATAGCCGCATCGAGCCCATCCGGACTCGTCCAGACAACCACAAGAGCAGCAGCATCCTAGCCACTGTGGCCATCATAAACAATCAATAGTGTGTGTGTGTGTGTGTGTGTGTGAAGACCGCCTTTTTAGCACTTCCTCCCCTTGTTATAGCCCTCTGTCTTTATTGACGTCATAACCTTCTCTGTCTTTACTGAGGTGTATTTTCTCAGAATATTTTCAGCTGTTGAGTGCACTTTTCATTCAATAAACCATTGATTCTTCTTCTTTATTAGTATTACACACACACACACACACACACACACACACACACACACACACACACACACACAGGTGACGCAAAGATCATTCGGGAAGTGAAAATCGAACAGGATTACAATATCTTTCAAGGGACCTAAACAGACTCCTGAGTTGGTCAGATACATGATGGTGGAAATTCATCTCGAACAAATGTAAAGTAATGAGGATGGATTATAGCGTAGGATGGTCTCGGTTTTGATATCACCCAGCATGAAATGAACTCCAGGAATCTGTGTGTGTGTGTGTGAGAGAGAGAGACTCGGGAGTGTACATCGTCCCTAACCTGTCCCCAGAATCCCACCTTTTATAGGATGCGAATAGATTTCTGATGGGTTCTTTTTCCATATACTTCAGAGCTATTTTGCCAGTAGACAGTCTGAATCCTTTTCTAAAATGAGACTCCGGCGACGAGTTAAGACAGTATCAGCTCCCAAGTCCCTCTCACATGGGGATTTCTGCAGCCTGTGTTCCGCTAGATAACTCCTTTTTCCCATTGTCTTCCATACTCATTACTTATATTGATTCGGACTGAATTACATCTACCAAGTATCAGATCAACTTTGATGTCTCTTTTTGGTCCCTTTGTAAGACAATGCAATCCCCCTCACTTTTGTCGTCAGCTGCAAACATATTCAAGTTGGAATCCATATGGACCTTAAGGCAAACCATTTACCCAAATTAAGAAGAGGAACGGTTCCCAGAACAGAACCCCCACGGTACTCCACTGGTGACTACCCATTTTGAAAAAGCCCATCTGACATTCGTTCTTCGTTCCTTTCCACTAATATCATCTTCTTTCCACTGATGGAGTTTCCTCCTTATTCCAGCCTGGCGATGTAACTTCTTAATCAGCCTCCGGTGTGGTATAGTGTCAAATGCTTTCCGGCAGTCCAGATACAAACAGTCCACTCAGCCTGTAGTTTTTGTATGAGACAGAGCTTACTCATAGAGATATAAGAGGTATGTTACATATACCCTCTTTTCTCTAAAACCATTTGTCTCTTACTTGTGTAATTTCTCCTCTGTAGGAAGTCACCCATTTGCCGTCAGGTTATCTTTCCAATACCTTACAGACCAGACTCGTTAAGGAAACAGGTCTGTATTTCAGCGCTTCTTCCAGGTCTCCTTTCTTCTAGATTAGTAGACATTTGCCCTTTTCCACTTCCTTGGCACTCTGCCTTTCTCCAACGAGTTTATGCGTAGTTTTTTTTAAGATTTATGAAGTGTTTCTTAACACATCTTTCAGTATTCATAGTGAAAATTCATCAGAACCTTGAGGCTTGGATGGATCAAGACCCTTTCGCGTTTTCTTAATGCCTTATCTCGATTTTTACACAAGACCTCCTCTCCATTCCATCTCACTGGTGTTGGGGCTATGTCGTCTTCCACTGTAAGAACACTTCTGACCTTGTCCATCGGTTCCTCACGTCTCATTACACCATCCTACACAACTCCTCCCTCTGAATCCCTTAGCTGCTCTTCAGACTGACAGTTTATGCCTGATGAATTTATGGAAGAGTTTCGGATGTCCTCCATACTCTCCCCGGCACAAAATCCTTTTCAAATATTCTGTTGTTCCTTCCTTCTTTTCCCGCTATGATCGCTCCTTGATCTCTCATATCTTACAATTACCGGCGGGCTGGAGTATTTCCTATATCTTGGTCATAACACGTCTCGTAGTTCCTTTGCTTTCTGACATTTTCCGTATTGTGTAAATAACTGACCATCGTATATTACGTTCGGTGATCGCCATGAAGTCTCTCTCTCTCTCTCTCTCTCTCTCTCTCTCTCTCTCTCTCTCTCTCTCTCTCTCTCTCTCTCTCTCTCTCTCCTGTACAACTCCACTGGACATGTACAACGTATTAGTGATTTGGTGATGCTGCCTCCTACTACGATGACCACCGACGTAATGTTCAAACGTACAAACATCAGCATAAAAGAACATGATACGACCGCTACCGACATAATGCTATGACGTACGGACAAGACACATGATCCTTACGACCGCCACCAACATAATGTCCTGACGTACGGACAAGACACATGATCCTTACGACCGCCACCAACATAATGTCCTGACGTACGGACAAGACACATGATCCTTACGACCGCCACCAACATAAGGTTCAGACGTAGAGACAAGACACAAAGGAACTGGGACCCTGAGCCTTAAAGCTCAGAGTCCCCTTAAAGGGCGCTGGAGAATATGTTATCTCATCAACCTGTCCCCCCCACAGACGTTGGGTGCATTTACCCACGTCACGACGAAGGTGATCTTAGTGTAATCCTTCAGGGAGATGATGACTTGGTGTGTGTGTGTGTGTGTGTGTGTGTGTGTGTGTGTGTGTGTGTGTGATTACGTATTTGTACGGTACGAGGGGTGAGTTTACACCCGTGGGGCCCTAACTCCTGAACATTTTCTATCATTCACTCATTTGATCAACTGTATGCTATCATCACCCACTGTTTCCTTGCTCAGTTCATTCCAATCATCCACGACTCATAAAAGTACGTCTCTCTTTCTTTCCAAACACGTCACCTGCCTTGTTTCATGTTATGGCTTCTCGTTGCTTTATCTCTGCTTCTTTCGAGGAACAGTTGCCTGTTGACGTCATGAATCGTAGGACAAAAAAATGAAGGTTGTGATCAAGTGTCCTCTTACTATTCTGTCTTTTCCAGTGGACAAATTTATGGCCTCTTGCCTCTCGCTGTAACTCTGGACCTCCTCTGGACCTTCTCCATTAATTCTTTGTGGTTCTCTAAGTGCGATGACTAAACTTAAGCATATCCCAGTACTGGCATTATGGAGGACGTGCACAGCATGCTGAATATTTTCTTAGCCATGGACTGGATTACAGTTTTGATATTTGCCAGCAAACAATTTGTCTCCCGCGATATTTTCCCTAATGTGGGACGCAAGTTGCAGGTTAGCAACTATGTCATCTTCCAAGACTTCTGCACCTTATATCTTGTGAGATGATATTCATATTTAGATCTCCTTTCCCTGAGTGCCATTTTCATTATTTTATATTTACCTGGGATGACTTTCATAAACCATGTGCCAGACCAAGTTTGCAGTTCGTCTAAGTCTCCTCTATAAAGTTTGATGCCATTCTTCTCCTATCTAACCTCCCTTATAACTTTGCCTTACTGTCCTTTTGAATCTCCTCAGTAACTACACTTGGTAACGCTCCATTTACCCTTTATGTCCGTAGGATCTTAAATGATATATATATATATATATATATATATATATATATATATATATATATATATATATATATATATATATATATATATATATATATATATATATATATATATATGTATATACTGGGGATAGGGGATTAAGAATACTTCCCACGTATTCCCTGCGTGTCGTAGAAGGCGACTAAAAGGGGAGGAAGCGGGGGGCTGGAAATCCTCCCCTCTCGTTTTCCTTTAATTTTCCAAAAGAAGGAACAGAGGTGGCCAGGTGAGGATATTCCAAAAAAGGCCCAGTCCTCTGTTCTTAACGCTACCTCGCTAACGCGGGAAATGGCGAATAGTTTAAAAGAAAAGAAAAGATATATATATATATATATATATATATATATATATATATATATATATATATATATATATATATAGCTTCTGTTTATCTTTCAACCACAAAGCTCCTCCCCATTTAGCTGCTCTGTACACGACACCACCCTCACAGTCATCACTGGTCTCTCAGACATATCTATCAGGTACTTAGAAAAGACTCATACTTCTGTAATACAAACACCTATTTTCATTCCCCTTTCTACATTCTGTCAGTCCACAGGTACCTCGTCTTGAGCCACATAGACGTCGAACAGCCCTATGGATAAGTTAACAACACTGTCAGACTCTTTCTTGAGAAGCGCAACTGTAGTCTCATCCACTCCTGCCACCTTAACACATCTTACCCTGTTCAAGGCTTTTACTACCTTCACTCTGTCCATCATCCTATACGTCATGCATGTCTCCCTTTGTCTACCACCTCGTTCCATACACACATCACATTCACCTACCCATTGTCTTTATCATTACTTCCTCTCTTCACTTACACTCTCATTCGTTGTTTCGTTCTCTTCACTATTCACTTTATTTTAATATATTTCCATATTCTTTTATTCTTAACTTTTCAGCCTCTCTTCCCACGGTTCGTTCGCCTTTTAAATCTCTTGTACATTCATCCTAACCTCCTGCCACTTTCTCGTATAATCCTGCCAGTTAATTCCAAATTTCTATAATCATTTTCTACCGCTCTAACATCCTCATTCCACCATGCATTAACTCTTTTCCATACGTCCATATCCCACCTTCCACAGGCCACATTAAAGCACCACTTCCATAAATAGCTACCAGTCTCGTTGTTACATTTCCCTACACCCTCTTCCATTCTCAGTTTCTCTGGATATCTCTGCACACAGGCGTCTTTTCCAGGTCCACTCACCTCCGTCCCTTCGTTAAGGCTTATCTCTTCTTAAAAACCCACTACCATCCACTCTCATACTTGCCTCCACCATGAAACG
>NC_092242.1:17513498-17540998 GCF_036320965.1 Panulirus ornatus | reverse complement strand
CAGAATCCTCAAGTATGTGTCGCCGACAGAGGGCGAGAGAGAGAGAGAGAGAGAAGCCATTCCCTCGTCTTCCCCTCTCCCCAAGCGACAGCTTAGAACTCGACTTTATTAATAATAAAATGTACGCATGAGACGGGACCATGTTGCGTAGGTCTGACGTAAGTGGTTGTGGATGTGATTATGTGCGTATGTTACGGCCCTCCTGATGTACATAAGACCCAAGAGCATAACTTTATCTGAGATTTCATTAGATATATTCAAACTTTCCTCTTCGTCAGAGCGTAGGATTCGTTCCTTAAATCAGACGGACTTGAGCATATCTGTGTTCTGGTTCACGGCTGTCTCATGCCTTATCAAGGAGGAGGAGGAGGCGGAGGAGGAGGAAGAGAGGAGGAGAAAGAGGAGGAGGAGGAATGCAAAGCAGTTGAGAATATTGTAGGGAAATTGTGGAACAGGGACGATGTGAGACAGTGAGGAGGGGATGGCGTTGACGGAGGAAGAGAAGAAAGATAAAAGAAAGAAAAAAAGAATTGTTCTATGAGACTTCGTCACATTTCTGAAGGAGGAAGAAAATGATAAACTCTTTGTGGTAAAAGCCCGTAATCTTGAAGTTCTCTGAGTGGCTTCTCTCGCAGCGAAACACTTTCTCAAGGCGTCGACGACGGACCAACTTAGGAATGCGAAAAATTGGAGAAGAAATCAAGTTAAGCCTTAGGAAAGAATTTGTGACCTGCAGTTCGTGAGCTCCTTAAAGTTTCTATTCTATTATGTCTTAAGACCCCTGGCTACTTGCTATTGGAGACTGTGAGATCTAGGCTAGGTAACAACACACAAGTAGAAGAAGATGGCGTCCCCTTGTCTACCTTATGCTTAAGGTGTGGCTCAGCTACGTAGAGTTCGGTGAACATAACGTTTTCGAAGGGGGAGTAACAAGCGACACACTCATCACACACACACACCCTCTAGTCATGGACGGTACTCTTTGACAGTGAGTATGCAAGAAGGAGGGAAATAAACGAATAGAATCAGTGAGGAATGATCAAGTCCCCGCGAAGCTGAAAGGGAAGAAAGAAAATGATGAGCGCCAGGAATTAAGGAAATAGGAAAAGTAGGAAACCCGAAGAAAGGAAGAGGGGACAAGGACAGAGTCAAAAGGAGCACACAGTCTAACGAATGGGATAGGAATGGAAGGAAGGAAATGTCGGAAGAGAAGGATCTCGACAGAAAGAAAGGCCATAAGACGAGGAGACAGGAAGGTTCGCCTGCCTTAGTAAGAATAAACGGGAGACCAGAAAGGGCTGCCTCACAGTTAACATTCCAGGAAGTGATCACAAGCAAAGAGACGTACAGGTGGCCGAGAGGAGGTGTTTGTCCACTCGTCATGCCTCTCTCTCTCTCTCTCTCTCTCTCTATCTCTCTCTCTCTCTCTCTTTCTCTCTCTCTCTCTCTCTCTCTCTCTCTCTCTCTCTCTCTCTCTCTCTCTCTCTCTCTCATCCGTTTGAAACATTGCCTTCATCCGCTTCAGCGCTCCTTCCCCCTACTTCAACGTCCCTCCTGCAGCTCACCTGTTCAAGACAACGTCAACTATAAAGCTTTAAAGTTGAAACATTTCCCGACGATCCAGTACAATTGTTTGTGTTTATTTCCCTTTTATTTTCTCTCTCTCTCTCTCTCTCTCTCTCTCTCTCTCTCTCTCTCTCTCTCTCTCTCTCTCCCTACCTGTTTTTATTGTCGATGGATCAAAAAATGTTTCTGTCCCCTTCTCTCTCTCTCTCTCTCTCTCTCTCTCTCTCTCTCTCTCTCTCTCTCTCTCTCTCTCTCTCTCTCTCTCCCTCTCTCTCTCTCCCCTTCGTCGTCGTTCGGGTGGAGAGGGGGCGGTGTGGGTGTGGGTTGGGGGTGTGTGTGACTTGTGAACAACCGGGGCTGTGGAGGAATTTAAACGGGTTTTTCCTCAGGGGTTCTTGTCGAGGGTGTGATTAATGAATGGCAAGGTACAGCTCCGTGTTTCGTACCCACCTCACCCAGGAGGAAGGAGGAGGAGGAGGAGGAGGAGGAGGAGGAGGAGGACTTTCGATACGCATGAGGGACCTCCTACAGACCCTGATGGGGTTTTTGTCGGAGTGTAATAAAAGAGTTTTTCGCTCCTGTGTCGGAGGGTTTTGTATTATGTCTTGAGGAAGGTGTTCTCAAAGTGGTCTTGATCGAATTTCATAAGGGGTTTGCTCTTCCTTTTAGTGATGGAAATTGTCTATAAGTGCTACCTGGTGAAAGATAAGTTATACGTATATATATATATATATATATATATATATATATATATATATATATATATATATATATATATGTATATATATATATATATATATATATATTTCTGGTAAATTATATGGGAGGGTATTGATTGAGAGGGTGAAGGCATGTACAGAGCATCAGATTGGGGAAGAGCAGTGTGGTTTCAGAAGTGGTAGGGCAAGTGTGGATCAGGTGTTTGCTTTGAAGAATGTATGTGAGAAATACTTAGAAAAGCAAATGGATCTGTATGTAGCATTTATGGATCTGGAGAAGGTATATGATAGAGTTGATAGAGATGCTCTGTGGAAGGTATTAAGAATATATGGTGTGGGAGGCAAGTTGTTAGAAGCAGTGAAAAGTTTTTATCAAGGATGTAAGGCATGTGTACGTGTAGGAAGAGAGGAAAGTGATTGGTTCTCAGTGAATGTAGGTTTGCGGCAGGGGTGTGTGATGTCTCCATGGTTGTTTAATTTGTTTATGGATGGGGTTGTTAGGGAGGTGAATGCAAGAGTTTTGGAAAGACGGGCAAGTATGAAGTCTGTTGTGGATGAGAGAGCTTGGGAAGTGAGTCATTTGTTGTTCGCTGATGATACAGCGCTGGTGGCTGATTCATGTGAGAAACTGCAGAAGCTGGTGACTGAGTTTGGAAAAGTGTGTGAAAGAAGAAAGTTAAGAGTAAATGTGAATAAGAGCAAGGTTATTAGGTACAGTAGGGTTGAGGGTCAAGTCAATTGGGAGGTAAGTTTGAATGGAGAAAAACTGGAGGAAGTAAAGTGTTTTAGATATCTGGGAGTGGATCTGGCAGCGGATGGAACCATGGAAGCGGAAGTGAATCATAGGGTGGGGGAGGGGGCGAAAATCCTGGGAGCCTTGAAGAATGTGTGGAAGTCGAGAACATTATCTCGGAAAGCAAAAATGGGTATGTTTGAAGGAATAGTAGTTCCAACAATGTTGTATGGTTGCGAGGCGTGGGCTATGGATAGAGTTGTGCGCAGGAGGGTGGATGTGCTGGAAATGAGATGTTTGAGGACAATGTGTGGTGTGAGGTGGTTTGATCGAGTAAGTAATGTAAGGGTAAGAGAGATGTGTGGAAATAAAAAGAGCGTGGTTGAGAGAGCAGAAGAGGGTGTTTTGAAATGGTTCGGTCACATGGAGAGAATGAGTGAGGAAAGATTGACCAAGAGGATATATGTATCAGAGGTGGAGGGAACGAGGAGAAGTGGGAGACCAAATTGGAGGTGGAAAGATGGAGTGAAAAAGATTTTGTGTGATCGGGGCCTGAACATGCAGGAGGGTGAAAGGCGGGCAAGGAATAGAGTGAATTGGATCGATGTGGTATACCGGGGTTGACGTGCTGTCAGTGGATTGAATCAGGGCATGTGAAGCGTCTGGAATAAATCATGGAAAGTTGTGTGGGGCCTGGATGTGGAAAGGGAGCTGTGGTTTCGAGCATTATTGCATGACAGCTAGAGACTGAGTGTGAACGAATGGGGCCTTTGTTGTCTTTTCCTAGTGCTACCTCGCACACATGAGGGGGGAGGGGGATGGTATTCCATGTGTGGCGAGGTGGCGATGGGAATGAATAAAGGCAGACAGTGTGAATTGTGTGCATGGGTATATATGCATGTGTCTCTGTGTGTATATATATGTGTACATTAAGATGTATAGGTACGTATATTTGCGTGTGTGGACGTGTATGTATATACATTGTGTATGGGGGTGGGTTGGGCCATTTCTTTCGTCTGTTTCCTTGCGCTACCTCGCAAACGCGGGAGACAGCGACAAAGCAAAATATATATATATATATATATATATATATATATATATATATATATATATATATATATATATATATATATATATATTTTTTTTTTTTTTTTCAAACTATTCGCCATTTCCCGCGTTAGCGAGGTAGCGTTAAGAACAGAGAACTGGGCCTTTGAGGGAATATCCTCACCTGGCCCCTTCTCTGTTCCTTCTTTTGGAAAAAAAAAAAAAAAAATATATATATATATATATATATATATATATATATATATATATATATATATATATATATATATACGTGTGTGTGTTTGTGTGTGTGTGTGTGTGTGTGTGTGTGTGTGTGTGTTCGAGTGCAAATGTATATTGTATTATGTATGATGGAGTTCCCGTCAGCGTTTGATGGGATATCGCTTTAGACGGACGACTGACTCTCCGTGCACATATGATGGAATGCTCTACATCCTGTAGATGGAACGGTGTCCATCTATATAGAGGAATATACGATTGTCGTGGATATATTTTCATTCATGGAAATTCGTTCATGTGTCGAGGGATTTGCTTATGTATGAGGGATTTTCGTCCATGTATCGGGGGTTTTGCTAAATATTGCTATGTTTCGTTCTTGTATCCGAGGTATCGATTTTGTATTGGAGGTTCAGGTCATATATTGGAGGTTTTGTTTATATACTGCAGGTGTTGTTTATATATTGGAGGCTATCTTCATATGTTGCAGGTTTTGTTCATATATTGGAGGTTTTGTTCATATATTGGAGGCTTTCTTCATATATTGCAGGTTTTGTTCATATATTGGAGGTTTTCATATATTGGAGGTTTTGCTCATATATTGGAGCCTTTGTTCTTATATTGCAGGTTTTGTTCATGTATTGGAGGTTTTGCTCATATATTGGAGGTTTTGCTCATATATTGGAGGCTTTCTTCATATATTGCAGGCTTTGTTCATACATTGGAGGTTTTGCTCATATATTGGAGGTTTTGCTCATATATTGGAGGCTTTCTTCATATATTGCAGGCTTTGTTCATACATTGGAGGTTTTGCTCATATATTGGAGGCTTTGTTCATATATTGAAGGTTTTGTTCATATATTGGAGGCTTTGTTCATATATTGCAGGTTTTGTTCACACACTGGAGGTTTTGTCTTTTGTATAGGAAGTTGTGTTCATGTACTTCAGATTTTGTTCCCGTACCTTTTTTTTTATTCTAGAGTGACTGACATGGTACGAACAGGAGGTGCGCACAGCCAAGGCCATCGTTGGCGAAGAGGTGCAGTGTGGGAGGGGGGGACGGGGTAGGGGGAGGGGATGAAGAAACTGATCAGTTCTCCTCGGGTTTTTGCCGACCTGACCGCTAGAGGTATAAAGGTTATAGGAAGATGGAAAGACAAGAGGGAGGAGAGAATTCAGCAACTTCGTCGGTCGAAGAAAGCAACATTTATCATAACGGTCAATCCTCGTGTGTGTGAGTGTCTGTGTCTCCATACAGAAACTATGGGAAGCAGCAACCAGACGCGTGCCTCGGGTACGAGCCTTGGTAGCAGGGACACACGTTCAGACTGCCTCCCCAGAAGGCCGTTATCCAAATGATACCTGCAGAATAGGGAGAGGAGAGGCAACATTATGGCCAAGCCAACCCTGTTACTGTTAAATCGATTTTGACCTCGAGTTTTAACTATGTAGCGCTTAGTATACCGCTTAAACTTGGGAGATTAGAGAGCCAACGAGAACTAAAAACATACACTTAGCTTTGTTAAGCGAGTAGAACAGCCTTGAACGAAGTGCGGGTCCAATAGCGTATCAATCAATTCCTACTATTAAGTGCCGTCAGGCTGTCTTAGTCGCTCATTTGACTGCGTACCTCAACGCCCAAAGGTCTGATGGCTTATTTTAGTGTTCAGGAATTTCGACGCCTCTAGACGATGAGTTTATAATCCTCGCTCAGTAATCACGAAAACTTTAGATATTCTGTTTGATATATACACAGACTTTAATGGGAACAAATAATAAGATGTGGTCCGAACTTAATCCACCAAGAAGAGTACTGCTGACGGGTTGAGTCGTACAACAGGGAGCAAAGTCCCTCTTAATCTACAAATTAATCGAGTGTGAAGATCATTCCGACGAGTATCATACACTCAGGGGGATGTTTAACCACATGCTCGTTACGTGTATATATATATGTATATAACGTTAGCTCAGCAAGTGTTCAGTGTTTCGTGGATTGTGTGGGAGTATATTCACCAAGGGTTGGCTCAGGGGGTTTAGGAGAGTGGGGTAGTGTCGACATAGATACATAGATAGTTAGGAACGGGATGGTATGGTCATATTAAAGGGGGAGAGAGAGAGAGAGAGAGAGAGAGAGAGAGAGAGAGAGAGAGAGAGAGAGAGAGAGAGAGAGAGAGAGAGTACACAAACACACACACACACACACACACACACACACACACACGTCTCTGTAACATACGTCGCAAAGGAGTGCTCAGGACCGACTTACGGACCATAAAACACCCACTCTGTGATATACACTGCCACAAGGGACGCTACTCACTCCCACGTAAACTTAGGTAAACCTCCACGGGTCTACCACAGCCCCCAAGCAACTCCCGCAGGAGACAAGAACCATTAAGTGGCACAGTAAACAAACAGATGTGATACAGTTACATAGAAGAAGAAAAGATACGGAAGACGTTGCTCCTGCAGTGGGCTAATGGGGGAGAATGAAACTCCTTCTTGAATAGAGGGTCTGTTCAACAGACGTCCTACTAGGGCTAGAAGACCACAGAAGGCAGGAGCTCTCTCAAGTGTAAACGTACACACGTAAACAATATTCTTGTTGCAGTTGTTTACTCAAGATTATGACATCAGAAGCAAAAAAAAAAAATGACTCAATTGTGATTCAGAAAATATAAAAAGTTGTTTCGTGGGACGGAGATTTTGGGCATTACATCACACGATCTATGTGAGGAAAAAAAGAGAAAAAGAGGAGACGCGAAGAATGTTGGTTGGTCCCGGCAGTTGTTTGTCGGGATTAATTCACTTGTCAGACTGGAGGGCGTAAGTTGTCAGGCGGAGGATGAACAACCATCATTTGCCTGCTTGATCTGGCCTCTCCTTCTGCCGATCCCTGATCCCTCCTCCCTCCCTCCACCATAATAGGCAGGCTACACCCCCTCCCACCCACCGCCCCAACCCACACCACATAATGCAAGACTACCTGTGTTTTGTGAATAAAGAAGATCAGCTTCTTTTTATAAGTTCGGGTTATATATACGTATATATAATATATATATATATATATATATATATATATATATATATATATATATATATATATATATATGTGTGTGTGTGTGTGTGTGTGTGTGTGTGTGTGTGTGTGTGTGTCTGTGTAACCGAAATTCTCTCATTGTCAACAATATAAGATCCTAACTTAGAACCAAAGTAATTACAAATGTAATTCCAGACGACATCATTTCCCATGAGGACAGTTCTTTTCTTCTTTCCACGTAGAGACGGTGATGGTGAGAGACAGGACAAAGTCCCCTAAAGAGGACAGCAAGTGGCAGGAACCAAGACAGATCTCTGTGGCCGGCCGGAGACACACGCTGTACCACAACCCGGCTCTTGTGTGTCGCCTCCGTAACACGACACGGTGGTCGCCCGCCACTACCCCACACCCCCACGAGAAAAGAAAACGATAAAGGTAAAATGATAAGAAAATAAAGAAAAGTAAAAGGAGGTTTCTGGAAGGCTGATAAAGTATAAACGGTTCTTGGAGAGTGAGCTGGTTCTTAGGGCACACTCCACCAGCAGCCAGAGTCGGTAGGAACTCAGTTAAATGGAGACGAGTCTCTGGGATGAGGAAAATCATCTGATCTCACACGAGTGGAAGGAATGCACCGAGAAATGTGCAGCATCAGAGGCAACTCGAAATACCATCTAACTCAAGGACCTGGAGATCTACTCTGTCACGAGGGGTAAAAAGTGAAATAAATTTACGAGAGCCGGAGAGAAACTGTGAAGACCCGTTCCTACTGCTGAAGGAGGAGGTGGTGGAGGAAGAAGAAGAAGAGGAGGAGGAGGAGGACAAGGACTCTTCCTCTGAGGGCATCAGCTTCGCCTGCCACGCCTTGCATCGTGACCTGCAGCTTGCACCCCACCTCCATCCCTCTCTCCCTCCAGCCACAGCACTCCCCTCCACCCCACCGATTCCCCCCCTCCCCCCATCTCCTACTTGTTGGTAGTCTGGCTGGGTGAGTGGGTGGGTGGCTGGTGACTGCCTAGTTGGCTGGCTTGCTTACTGGTTGGTGGCTGACTTACTGGTTGGTGGCTGGCTTACTGGTTGGTGGCTGGCTTACTAGTTGGCTGGCTGGCTTACTGGTTGGTTGCTGGCTTACTGGTTGGTGGCTGGCTTACTGGTTGGTTGCTGGCTTACTCGTTGGTGGCTGGCTTACTGGTTGGTGGTTGGCTTACTGATTGGTGGCTGGCTTACTGGTTGCTGGCTGGCTTAGTGGTTGGTGGCTGGCTTACTGGTTGCTGGCTGGCTTAGTGGTTGGTGGCTGGCTTACTAGTTATAAGATGACATTCTAATTATTGGGTGATCTCCTAGCCGATTTATGCAGGCTAGATTACCAGTGTGGTTGGCTGGGTGGCTGGCCCCCAGATCGGCTGGTTGATAGGCTGCTGACTTGGTCATCACCTGGTCGTCTACTTGGCGGACTGGCTAGTCAGGTTGTTTGTTGACTGGCTGTTTAATTTGTTTATTGGCAGGTCATCCGGCTGGCTAACATGCTGTTTGCCTGTTAAGCAAGCTGGCCTCCTAATTGGCAAGTTGTTTGGCAGAATGGCTGGTTAGCTGAGTGGCTGATGGGCTAACCGCGATCAGAGCTGACTTGCTGGCTAGCTTTCTAGCTGGATGGCAGTTAAGATTTTTAGCTTGCTAGCTAGACAGCTTGATTAGCAGGAAGACAAGCTTGCTTTCTCATTGGCAAACTGATTGGTTACTAATCTTGCTGGTCGAGTGATTAGCAAGCTGGCTAATAAGCTATACGACTGACCAGCTGGTTACTAAGCTATACGACTGACCAGCTGGCTGGTTGATAAGCTATGCGACTGACCAGCTGGCTGGTTGATAAGCTATGCGACTGACCAGCTGGCTGGCTAGCTAGAGGGATGGCTAACTGATTGATTGACTTGGAAGCTTCGTAAATGATTTGCCAGCTCACTGATTGGTTTGATAAGTTTGCTCACTTGCGGTACGATGACTGGGAGATTAACTGGCTGGGTTGCATGTTAGCTGTTTGGTTGGCTGACTGACGAGGTGGCTGGCAAATTGGCTGGTGTGGTTGGGTGATGATGGGTAACTGTTTGATGGTGGCTGGTTGTTGATAGTTGGTTAGCTGGTCTCTTGATTAACTGGTGATTTGGCTGGATAGTTAGATATCTGGGTAATTGGATGAATTGTTGGCTTTCTTGCTAACTATCTGGGTATCTCTTTTGCTTGTTGTTAGCTGGTAGACTGGCTGAACGGTTGGCTGGCTGGCTGGCTGGCAGACAGGCTGGGATGGTTGACTGGCTGGCTGGCAGACAGGCTGGATGGTTGACTGGCTGTTAGACTGGCTGGATTGTTTGATGACTGACAGACAGGTTTTGCTGAAATGAAGACCCACTAGTTGACTGTAAGATTTGCTGGCAGGAGAACTGGTTGTCAGATCGGCTGACCAACAGACTGATGGGCTTATTGGCAGGCTGACTGGTCGAGTTGCACAGTTGGTGGCTGGCTGACCAATGGTAGTCTTTCCAGCTGGTTGGTCGTCTGATTGGCATGATGCTTGGCAATCACACTGCTTGGCTGGCGAACTGTCAAGTTGCATGACTTAGTGGTCGGTTGGATGAGTGATTTGTCGAACGGTTGTTTGACTGGCTGTTTGGCTGACAAGCTGGCTAATTAGTTGGAAATAGGCTGGTTTGATAATTACAAACTGATTTGGTAGCTAGCTTGCTGATTGGTTGGTAGGCTGTTTGGTAGGAATACTGGCTGGTTGACCTGTTAACTAGTTCACTAGCTGGTTGGCTGTTAGATTGGACAGCTGGCTAACAGACTGATTGTTGATTGGTTGGCAGACCAGTAGATGACTGGCTTGCCAACTGGCTAGTTGTGGAGAGACTTACTGGCAGATCGTCTGACAAGCAGTGTACTAAGATGGTTGGCTGATAGGTTTACAGGCTGACTGATTGCCCAGTTTGATGGCTGACTGGCTTGCTGAATGTTTAAGTGGCTGGCTGATAGGCTGGCTGGTTGACGGGTCGGTACAGTAATTAGTTGGCCGGCAGATTCTGTGGCTGGGTAGCTTCTGAGTTGGGTGGTTGGTTGTCTTGTGTGTCACTTGGCTGGCTGACAGATTGGTAGGCTGGTAAACCAGCTGGATGGATGACAAACCGGCTTGCTGGTTGGTAGACGTTCTGAATGTATGGCTGATAGACGTACTGTCTGGCTAGCTGGGTGGTACGCTAAATGGATGGTTGGCTGTCAGGTCGACTTGCTGGCTAGCTGGCAGGCTGGCTGGTAGGCTGGCTGGCAGGCTGACTGGCAGACCAGCTGGCTAGTAAGTTGGCTGGTAGGCTGGCTGGCAGACCAGATGGCTTCTAGGCTGGCTGGTAGGCTAGCTGGTAGGCTGGCTGGCAGACCAGATGGCTTCTAGGCTGGCTGGTAGGCTAGCTGGTAGGCTGGCTGGCAGACCAGATGGCTGGCAAGCTGGCTGGTAGGCTGGCCGGCCAGCTGGCTGTCAGGCCGGCCGGCTGGCCTGGCTGGCTAGCCAGTCCGGGCACGATCTGAACTCCGACGGTGGAGTTGATCTTCAGGTTATCACCATATGACGGAGATGGAGCGGGTTCTGGCCAGGCTGTGCGAGACAGGGGCTCATGGAGCCGCCAGGGAGGTCAGTGTGGTGTAATCTTCGCTCCCTGGCACACGCACCCAGGAAACGAAGGTGCAGTGTCACCCTCGCCAAACAAATGCAGTTACTATCACATCTGCATTGCTGAATGCTGGAGGGAGAGTTGGGGTCGGCGGGGGGGACTGGGAGAGGGAACCTGAACTCGGTGAGGTGGTGGGTGGTGAGGTGGGAGGTGAGGTGAGGGAGGGAGGGAGTGAGGAAGGAGAGGTGTATGTCTATGACTTGGCACATTTTCCCGCTGCATGGCTTAAATGCAGACGGTAGTGATGTATGCTGTGGACACGGATGAGTTTGATAGATGAATAGATAAACAGGGAGAGAGAGAGAGAGAGAGAGAGAGAGAGAGAGAGAGAGAGAGAGAGAGAGAGAGAGAGAGAGAGAGAGAGAGAGAACAACCCTAATCATGAACTGGAAGCATGAGAGGTGATTGATGGAGCGGTGAACTAACACACGAGAGGGAGGGAGGGAGGAAGGGAGTGGGGTGGCGGGAGGGAGTGGAAAAAGGCAAAGAGAAAATCAGGACGCAATTGGTTGAGCACACGGGAGCAGAAGGCCGGCAAACACCCCGCTAAAATTAGAACAACAAATAACCAGACAGACATGTGAGGTCACATTACAGTCCAGTGACAAAAAATGAAAAAAAACGGAGGGAAGTAAGGGAGACCTTGGGGGAAAAATAGAAAATGGGTAAAGCAGGTACATGAAGCCAAGATGACCACAGTGGGGGTCATCTGTGAGGTTATATGCACTCAGTTCGACTGGAACTAGAGAGGTTAGTTAGCGAGGGGAATCAGAATATTAAATCAAGACAGAAGAAAATTAAGAGGTTATTACTTGATGTAAACACAACAAGGGAATGTCAGGGATGCTGAAAACGGAACCGGGGAAGGTGTTGTAACTCCCAAGACAAAGACGAGGAAAAACTGGGGTTATCCAGACACAAACCTAACCAGGAGGGATAAAGAAATTATTTATAGGGGCATAGATCTCTCTCTCTCTCTCTCTCTCTCTCTCTCTCTCTCTCTCTCTCTCTCTCTCTCTCTCTCTTAATTATATAACCCCAGGACCCCTTTGATGGGGCTCCTGCGTCTTCAAGACTGCGCTGCAATCAGTAGCTGAAAGACTATTAATCCCTCTGGAAGGCGAAGTTCTTCGACGAGACTGATTGAACTCCTTTCCGTCCACTGATGATACCGTGACCTCACCGAAGGTGACTTTCTCACCCGCCGCGTAGCCACATGCAGGCGGAGTCCAGCACCGCTGAGGGGGACAGAGATGCAAAGAAGGAAATGAAAGCAAGAGTTACGCAACGAAACGTCCTCCAGACAGACTCGCCGATGAGAGCACCAAATAAGACATCATGATGAGCACCAGGCCAGCCATAGGGCGGGGACCTGCGAGTATATAGGCCAACATCATGTGGCGGTGAGCGATGATCCCCTCCGGCGCACCGTAAGGCCGACACTGGTTCTACTCGTAGTCCACTAAGATCTGCCTGATGGAGGGGAAGGGTTCTCTCCTCGCTCGCCCTGCTATACGACTGATAATGTAAGCTGGTGATCCCTCTGACGTCGAAGGATCAGGAGCTTCCCCCATGACAGGATGACAGACGGGTTACATGATAATGACGAGATGTAGGAGGAGCTGGTTGGTCCATCTCGTGCGGTGATGACAACAAGCCTTTGCGCCCCAATGAGGTGAGGAGACGCAGGCGCTGGGGGGAGATGGATGCGACAGTGGCGACTATAAAGACATCAACTTCCCAGTGATACCGACAATAACCCACTCGTGCTGATTAGTCGAAAAAGGGGCGAGGTAGGGCTGCTTCATGATGAACAATTTAGATAACTCTGCCGCTGACGACGGAGACATGGACGAACTGGTCTCCGACGATCGATAGTCAAGCTGCTCTTGGAGAAGCAGAGAGGCACATGGGCAGGATGTACACTGATGTGAAGATACGAGTGAAGATTTATACTGATGGCGAGACAAGCTGGGTCCGCGGTAGCTGCTCCGGATGATTATACAGAAGGGGGTAAGAGGTTGTTGAGATCGATACGAAGCGAAGACAAGCAAGGAGGCTAATTGCATTGTGATCATGGGAGCCTTGCGTTTAGTCAGACGCTGTGAACCACATCATAAGAAATGATTTGAATGGTGCAGGGAGCGAGGCGGTGTGATGGACAAGAGGAGGGCAACCATGATTGTAGTTGTTTTGACGGCTACTAATCACCACAATTACGACTCAGGATATGATATCGTGTATCTTGCCAGTCGACTGTAACTCTTAAGTGATAAGTATATTATCATTCACACCAACCTGAGGTTCTATGGACGTCAGTCATGAACATTTTGAAAACAATGGAACAGATGATTAGCGTTGCATTCTTAAGTGAGCCGATACTTCATCAGGCAGTGTTGATTAAGCGGCTTTGCGTGGCTCAAGGAAATAATTCTTGCGTATCTTTACGCTCCATAGCGCATGTTCAAGGAAGTACAAATTATTGATGAAAAAAGTGAAATTCTTGCGAATATGAATGTGTCTGACCCTCAGGTCTCCTTGATCATTTTTAGCAGTGGTAATCTGACCCCTCACATCTTGATCATTTTTAGCAGTGGTAATCTGACCCCTCACATCTTGATCATTTTTAGCAGTGGTAATCTGACCACCAGGTCTTCTTGATCATTTTGGGAGTGGTCATCAGACACACAGATTTCCTCGATCATTTTGGGAGTGGTAATTACTTGATCATTTTGCCGGTGGTATTACACTTAAACTGATGAAATGGACAAGATGAATTACTGAAGATTTTTTTTCATTTTAGAAAGCGCTCTCACAGAGAAAATAAGGAAAAGGCACAGAGATAATAAGTGAAATAGATGAAGTTGTACTCGCAGAGAAAATAAGGAAAAGGCACAGAGATAATAAGTGAAATAGATGAAGTTGTACGAAAGTTGGGAACTCAGAGCAATAGAAATGATTGAACAGATGGGGGACACAACATGGCAACAAAGGATGAGACAAATTTTTGCGACCAAATCCAATAGAAAACACAAGATGACAGCCGTTCAACATAGGCGGTAGAGTAGACATTAAGAAAGAGGAAAACAAGTAGATACGAGAGAGAGAGAGAGAGAGAGAGAGAGAGAGAGAGAGAGAGAGAGAGAGAGAGAGAGAGAGAGAGAGAGCCATAAATTAAGCAGGGTCAACAGAAGATCCACCTCAGATTAACCAAAAGAAATACCGGGGGAAACTAAAACTCTCTTTAAAGACTAGTAATGACCCAAGGCCAGGAGCAACGTTCAACCGCTGCTGTTACAAAAAGAGAACCTGGACTCTCGCCATGCCACAGCAAGTAACCGACCCACTACGCCACTATTACATAACAACCAATACAGTACCGGTACATATACAACCACCCCACACCACCCCTTCATAACTAGGATCACAACACCACTGGGAAAAAAGCAACACCTATTGCACCACTGTGACAGAACAACCACCACAGCGCCATTCCAAAGATAGTCACTGCCTCATCGTTACAGGAGAGATGCTGTGTCGCCCATTCACCCATAGAGTTACCGTTATACTGACACACCACAACCACAACCCTACCACTACATCACCACGAAATCTCTACCTCCACGCTACCATTACGTCATTGCACCTCCATCGTCAAACCATCACCACTACACTATAGCAGTACTTCACTATCACAACCCCACATCTATCATCACCACTCTGTACCTCTCCCACCCGCAACAACTCTACGATATATACTGATTGTCCACTGCATCACCACCACAATATCACCACCTTCCTCAGTACACCACTGGTGAAACAATACTTCACCACCACTGCGATAATTCCCCTCCAGCACCCAGCTCTCTATGCTGTAAATGCGCTTCGTTGACTTGCCAAATGGATGCGCCTCAGGTGGCCCCCCACACACAGACGCACAGCTGGAGTCCCGAGTTACCGCTCCACCTGATACCATCTGCGTCCAGCTGTGGCGGCTCCAGGACCACTTGTGGCTGTGAATCGGAGACCACAAACCATTCTAGGAGGGTTGGGAACGAACCCACCGCCGTTTTAACACTACGCTGTCAACGAAAAGTCGAGGGAGGCCCATTTGATACCAATCTCAGCTGCCAAGAGAGAGGAGGGAGGGTTGCAAGCGATTAAGAACTACTTTTAGCAGTCGGAGGGGAGCAGGGAACAAAATGACACCAATCTGGAAAAGCTACTGGAAAGTTTTAGGACTATGGACTACCCCCCTTGGCAACGCCAGAATGTTTGATATGTACCGAGGATGCCGGAGAGGAGGTGCTGGAAGTACCTCTTCCACTCGACAGTGACAGCGGCGAAAAAAAAAAAACTTTGATCATCACTGTAATTGTCTGCGGAAAGTTAGGGAGTTACTGTACCTTTGGCTGCTAAATTGAAGGGGAAATTTATGGCCACTTTGGGCTATTTGGGAGAAACTGGTGGAAAAAACGTTAAAAGCACTTCCGACTCTAAGACACACATACTGCTAACCACCACAGACCACCATCGTTTATCTAAGACACACATACTGCAAACCACAACAGACCACCATCGTATATCTAAGATCGTCGACAGCATGTTAAGACAACGCCGCATGGACATCAATGGGCTGGCTGAGACTGGCTAAGGAGAAAAAGGCACACTTACCAGCAACTAATGCTGTCGCCCGAAAGATTTAGGGAGAATCATGTATGTTGATGTATTTCATCCCAATTTCTCATGTCATTACTCGTACCCTGAACCCTCAACATTATCCTACTCCACTTCATGGAGTGATGAAAGGTCATTATAGACGATGTGTTAATGCCAATGATGCTTAAAAAAGAATCATGACGCAACGTGGAAACATTGAGAACATAATATCGATTATTCCGAGGCGTATCATACATTACCCTCGAGCATATCACGGTGGGAGATTAAATGGCTTTAGAAACACTGACGCTCCCGTAGTGAGGGAGGAGGAACGTCCTAGAACTCCAACACATCCTCCACCACGACCACCACCACCACAGCTTCGCTCCAGAAGGCCCCCCCCCCCCCAACCCTACCTCTAACACGCCCCACTTCGTCCTGCTAGCAGCGGCAGCAGCAGTAACACCTCCACCATCCCCATTACTGTTACTTCCCCAGGTACCTCTCACCCATCTCCCGCAGTTTCTACCATCACTGACCTCAGGCCCCACCGAAGCACCATCATCAGCCACCACCACCACCACCACCTCGCCTCCCTACACACCAGCACCAGCACTGCCACACCTCCCTACACACCTGCACCACCACTGCCATACCTCCCTACACACCTGCACCACCACTGCCATACCTCCCTACCCACCTGCACCACCACTGCCATACCTCCCTACACACCTGCATCACCACTGCCATACCTCCCCACACACCTGCACCATCACTGCCACACCTCCCTACACACCTGCATCACCGTTGCCACACCTACAGGAGCTGGGGGTAGGGTAGGGGGTGGTCGTCGGCGGGACTGGCCGACGCGTCGGTGAGGCGACATCCCCAGCCGGCAGCTCCCGACCTTCTCCCGACAACGACCATCATCGCGGCTGATCTACAGCGGAGGTAATCACTGCCTCTTTTTACCCCCACGTTTGGGGGGGGCGGGGGATAGGGGTGTTTGGGGGGAGGCACTCCTCATCTCCCCGAGCCATGGCGTCCTCGTCCGAATTATCGGTCATAACCCGGTAATTCAGCGATCGTGGTCGGCTCCCAAGCACACGGAGCACACGCTCGCTCGAGTGCGTCTGGCAAGTATTTATATTCTTCATAGATGGCTGGGGAGAGGAGCAGATGTTGTAGGTCGGGTGCGATGCTCCTAATGATGGGTGTTTATCTTTTCCTGTTTAACGAAGCGAGGTAATTGGCAGGCAATGGGGAGAGGGACGCCACCTATCGCCCACCTGGGACGACGTCCAACACGACCACGGAAACTTGTTTAGCGGGAACTCAGGCGTAGGGTGGGCTCCCGTGAAGGGTGGGCTACTGTGTAGGATGGGCTACTGTGTAGGATGGGCTACTGTGTACGGTGGGTTCCCGTGTAAGGTGGCCTACTGTGTAGGATTGGCCCCATGTAGGTGGGCTACTGTGTAGGATGGGCTCCCATGTAGGGTGGGCTACTGTGTAGGGTGGGTTCCCGTGTGAGGTGGCCTTCTGTGTAGGATGGGCCCTAATGTAGGGTGGGCTACTGTGTAGGGTGGGTTCCTGTTTAGAATGAGCTCTGGTGTTGGGGCCATGGGTTCGAATCCGGGGCGTGGCAAGTAGCTAGCATTCTACCCGCTCTACTCATCCTCCCCTCATGGTTGGTCGATGAATTACGTACCTGGAATAGGCTACGGTTTACACACACACACACACACACACACACACACACACTAGCTTGCCGTTTCCTGCGTAGTGAGGTAGCGCCAGGAACTGACGAAGAAATGGCCTCATGTGCACAAATTTACTATCTTCTTGCTATGTATGCATGATGCACGAAGACTAGAGACCTCTGTCCACAGTCAAGCCCCGCAGATCTTTATGTAGTTTACCCATATTGACCAGAATCAGACCACCGACAGCACATCGCCCCCTGTATATCAGATTGCTCTCATTCATTCTATCTCGTATGTATATATATATATATATATATATATATATATATATATTTAATGATATATGATCATATAAGGTCTACAGAAAAGGATAAAGATAGATAGACAGAGAGATATATAGATAGATGGATACAAGTAGATCAGCCAACAAAATAGGCAGAGGAGAATTATCATGAATACTAATTACCTTAGAATATAAACCTGTCCGTTAATTATACTTTATAATTGGCAAACTTTGTTAATTGGGCTTTCATCTTTGGCGTGGACGCGCACCGCATACGCATCTGGGTAACTTCTCCAGATCTTGAAATGAGTTAGAAGGCTAGCCATTAACTTATAACCCCGTTCTATAAATAATGAGATTCTTCCACATATGGGAAGCATGCGCAGTGGCTGGCTGGCATTGCGCATGCGCAGTACGTTGTCAGCCTTTGATCATGAATCTGTGCGTGGCTATCATGAGAACAGTCTCTCTCTCTCTCTCTCTCTCTCTCTCTCTCTCTCTCTCTCTCTCTCTCTCTCTCTCTCTCTCTCTCTCTTTATATATATATATATATATATGGGAGATGTATAAAAGAAAGAGACAGGAGGTCAAGAGAAAGGTGCAAGAGGTGAAAAAAAGGGCAAATGAGAGTTGGGGTGAGAGAGTATCATTAAATTTTAGGGAGAATAAAAAGATGTTCTGGAAGGAGGTAAATAAAGTGCGTAAGACAAGGGAGCAAATGGGAACTTCAGTGAAGGGCGCAAATGGGGAGGTGATAACAAGTAGTGGTGATGTGAGAAGGAGATGGAGTGAGTATTTTGAAGGTTTGTTGAATGTGTTTGATGATAGAGTGGCAGCTATAGGGTGTTTTGGTCGAGGTGGTGTGCAAAGTGAGAGGGTTAGGGAAAATGATTTGGTAAACAGAGAAGAGGTAGTAAAAGCTTTGCGGAAGATGAAAGCCGGCAAGGCAGCAGGTTTGGATGGTATTGCAGTGGAATTTATTAAAAAAGGGGGTGACTGTATTGTTGACTGGTTGGTAAGGTTATTTAATGTATGTATGACTCATGGTGAGGTGCCTGAGGATTGGCGGAATGCGTGCATAGTGCCATTGTACAAAGGCAAAGGGGATAAGAGTGAGTGCTCAAATTACAGAGGTATAAGTTTGTTGAGTATTCCTGGTAAATTATATGGGAGGATATTGATTGAGAGGGTGAAGGCATGTACAGAGCATCAGATTGGGGAAGAGCAGTGTGGTTTCAGAAGTGGTAGAGGATGTGTGGATCAGGTGTTTGCTTTGAAGAATGTATGTGAGAAATACTTAGAAAAGCAAATGGATTTGTATGTAGCATTTATGGATCTGGAGAAGGCAAATGATAGAGTTGATAGAGATGCTGTGTGGAAGGTATTAAGAATATATGGTGTGGGAGGCAAGTTGTTAGAAGCAGTGAAAAGTTTTTATCGAGGATGTAAGGCATGTGTACGTGTAGGAAGAGAGGAAAGTGATTGGTTCTCAGTGAATGTAGGTTTGCGGCAGGGGTGTGTGATGTCTCCATTGTTGTTTAATTTGTTTATGGATGGGGTTGTTAGGGAGGTGAATGCAAGAGTTTTGGAAAGAGGGGCAAGTATGAAGTCTGTTGGGGATGAGAGAGCTTGGGAAGTGAGTCAGTTGTTGTTCGCTGATGATACAGCACTGGTGGCTGATTCATGTGAGAAACCGCAGAAGCTGGTGACTGAGTTTGGTAAAGTGTGTGAAAGAAGAAAGTTAAGAGTAAATGTGAATAAGAGCAAGGTTATTAGGTACAGTAGGGTTGAGGGTCAAGTCAATTGGGAGGTGAGTTTGAATGGAGAAAAACTGGAGGAAGTGAAGTGTTTTAGATATCTGGGAGTGGATCTGGCAGCGGATGGAACCATGGAAGCGGAAGTGGATCATAGGGTGGGGGAGGGGGCGAAAATTCTGGGAGCCTTGAAGAATGTGTGGAAGTCGAGAACATTATCTCGGAAAGCAAAGATGGGTATGTTTGAAGGAATAGTGGTCCAACAATGTTGTATGGTTGCGAGGCGTGGGCTATGGATAGAGTTGTGCGCAGGAGGATGGATGTGCTGGAAATGAGATGTTTGAGGACAATGTGTGGTGTGAGGTGGTTTGATCGAGTAAGTAACGTAAGGGTAAGAGAGATGTGTGGAAATAAAAAGAGCGTGGTTGAGAGAGCAGAAGAGGGTGTTTTGAAATGGTTTGGGCATATGGAGAGAATGAGTGAGGAAAGATTGACCAAGAGGATATATGTGTCGGAGGTGGAGGGAACGAGAAGAGGGAGACCAAATTGGAGGTGGAAAGATGGAGTGAAAAAGATTTTGTGTGATCGGGGCCTGAACATGCAGGAAGGTGAAAGGAGGGCAAGGAATAGAGTGAATTGGAGCGATGTGGTATACCGGGGTTGACGTGTTGTCAGTGGATTGAATCAAGGCATGTGAAGCGTCTGGGGTAAACCATGGAAAGCTGTGTAGGTATGTATATTTGCGTGTGTGGACGTATGTATATACATGTGTATGGGGGTGGGTTGGGCCATTTCTTTCGTCTGTTTCCTTGCGCTACCTCGCAAACGCGGGAGACAGCGACAAAGTATAAAAAAAAAAGAAAAAAAAGAAAATATATATATATATATATATATATATATATATATATATATATATATATATATATATATATATATATATATATATATGTGAATAACATTCTCTCGTTGATCGGTTGGCCGATGTTCGATCGGCCTCATTTCTCAGTGCCAGTCGTTGTCCATCTTGAGGGAGTTACGTTTGACACGGAAGCCCAGCAGATCCTCCACAGAAGGCGCCCCGCTGGTGCCTGTTGGTCATGGCACACAGCAAACTGACTCACCACCAGACCGATGACTGAGTCTCCTCAGGTGCGTTCTCCAGGCAGTGGTCTGAGGGATTCCAGCACTTAAGGTGCTCTGTTGTTGGATGTAGACGTTGCTTCTACTCTTCTTCCGCCTCCTTCTCCTCCTCCTCCTCCTCCTCCTCCTCCTCCTCCTCCTCCTCCTCCTCCTCTTCAGCCGCCGCCTGATCCTCTCTTCTCCTCCAGGGTGGTAACTCTCTAGGTCACAACTCCCTGTGGTCATGACTCTCTTGGGTCACAACGCCTGAGGTCACTACTCTTACGGTAACAATTCCTGGGCCACAGTTCCCTGTGGACACAACCCTTGCGGTCACAACTTCTGCAGTAACGATTCCCGAGTCACAATCATCTGGGTCACAACTCTTGCGGTCACAACTCCTGCACTAACGATTCCCGAGTCACAACCATCTGGGTCACAACTCTTGTGGTCACAACTGGCTGGATCACAACTTTCTAAGGACATAACTCTCTTGGTCACGACTCCTTCGGTTACAATTCTTGGGTCATAACTTTTATGGTCACAAGTCCTTGTCGGTTTCAGAATAGGGTTGTGGTATGAGGGTACGCGAGAGATGAGGATGTATAGCTCTATATGGTCTTCAGTAGAGTTTATGTCATTTTGTTCGAGTTTATAGACACTTGCATAGACTAGGCCATCCCTATGTACATGTGTTACTTCCACACCCTATGCATTTATATTAGCTTTTTAGAACTAAAGATGAGGCATTAATTCTACTTACACGCACACACACACACACACACACACACACACACACACACACACACACACACACACACACCCACACACATAAACACACACACACACCCTGGGGTGTAAATGTTATTGCTACTGACCAGGAATCAGCTGGAGTTCGAATCCTGGGCGCGGCACTCGGTTCACGCCTGACCCAGGTGTTCATCCTCCCTTCTATGCTGGCCAGTAAATGGGTACCCGACTTAGACTGGTGTGTGTGTGTGTGTTAATGTGTGTGTTAATGTGTGTGTGTGTGTGTGTGTGTGTGTGTGTGTGTGTGTGTGTGTGTGTGGACCTACTGGAAAAAGCGTGCAGAAAAGGCTCATCCTCGGTCCCTCTTACTCCATCTGTGAAACTATGTAATGTATGTAATGAAATACCTATTATGAATTGGTATATGTAACATCAACTCACTGAGGGTCTGAGTACGAACTTTGTAACCCGTGTAATCCTCTTTGCGCTACCGCTCCAGGAGGAGCATCGGGTGTGCACAATCAACTTTGCTCGGGGGGTCACTGGCAACCAATCAAATCATTCTCAAACCATTGTCTGGACCTCATCTGACGGTTTAGTTGATCACCTTATACACCCAGCTGACCACCGTCAGCTCCTGCCTCTTGAGATCCCTCTTCCCTTCGCGCCACAACCACATCGAATACATCATCATCATCGTACACACGAACGACCCCATCCCAACCAAACCATTGTGAACATCAACAATCATTTGTTTGTTTCCTAAGTCATGTTGATGTTTACGACTTCTGTTTACCAATCCCATTTTCTTATAACTCGTGTCAATATTTTTTTTTGGTATGTATTCATGTTTTGGCTGAGGGAAATTCGGTAAACGGTCTATTATTATTCTTATAATTTTTATTATTATTATTGTTATTATTATTATTATTATTATTATTATTATTATTATTATTATTATCATTATTATTATTATTAGTTATTTGTTTATGTATCTATCATTATTATTATTATTATTATTATTATTATTATTATTATTATTATTATATTATTATTATCATTATTATTATTATTATTATTATTATTATTATTATATTATTATCATTATCGTTATTATTATTATTAATATCATTATCATTGTTATTATTATCATTATCATTATTATTATTATTATTATTATTATTATTATTATTATTATTATTATTATACACAAACAGCGTGACTGAACTATGACTTTAGAAAACCTCACGCTCGTGGACAGTTATGTGAAATATCTTTTCAGCCACACTGAAAAGAATCATCTATTTTTCTCAACAATCATAAATAGATTTATAACACATGAGGAAAACTAAGGTTAGGGCAGATACAGCATTACTAATCTGGATATGGTTGCAAGGAACATTTCTTTTTTTTTTCATAGTAAGCAGCAGTAAGGCACACGCAGAGTTATGACCCAGTTTATGGCCACTTCCTATCAAAAATAATGATGAGCATAAGAAAAAGAACTTGAATTGGGTCCCCTCAGGTGTGTGTGTGTGTGTGTGTGTGTGTGTGTGTGTGTGTGTGTGTGACCCTAAGTCTTAAAGGTGGGGAGCTTATAGGAAGAGGGAGAGGCGAAGGATGACAGAGTGTTTCACCGCTTCGCTGTTCGAGGAGAGAAGAAGGTGTCACAACGGCCAATCCTCGTGTAGTTGGTCTCTTAACAACAACGGGAAGCAGCATCCAGTCGCAAGCCGCGTGCCCAGTGGCCGGGACAGCTCAAGGGAGCAGCGGCGTGTGGGAAAGCTTCAGGGCGGCGCTGTCATGGCCACCAGAAAGGGATGGTAGAGAAGTGGTGATAACGGGAGAGTCGATAAGGTGGAGGGCTTTTGACGCCATTATGGCTTGGAGAAGGGTGGATGTAGAGCCACCCTAGATAGGCAAGCAGGACTCCCATAGTGGAGGCGAGTGAGAACCGTAGTAGCTATGGAGCACTTGTGCCCTCGGGAGAAACCCAAGGGACGAGATTATACACAACATGTTCACGTTATTTCAAGGCTGAAGTGGAGTACCCTTAACTTTGTCAGCAGGGAGAGAGAGAGAGAGAGAGAGAGAGAGAGAACAACCCACCCAGCGCCATTCCAAAATATCACGCCTCATCGTTAAGGAGAGATGCTGTGTCGCCCTTCACCCAAAGTTACCTTTATACGACAACCACAACCCAACCCTACCACTACACACCACAAATCTCTACCTCCACCTACCTTTTACGTCTTTTGCACCTCCATGGGCAAACCATCACCACACACTAAGCAGTACTTCACTATCACAACCCCACATCTATCATCACCCACTCTGTACCTCTCCCACCCGCAAAACTCTACGATATATACTGATTGTCCACTGCATCACCACCACAATATCACCACCTTCCTCATACACCACGGGTGAAACAATACTTCACCACCACTGCGATAATTCCCCTCCAGCACCCAGCTCTCTATGCGTAAATGCGCTTCGTTGACTGCCAAATGGATGCGCCTCAGGTGGCCCCCCACACACAGACGCACAGCTGGAGTCCCGAGTTACCGCTCCCCCAAACCAACACCCTTGCTCCAGCCTGTGGGGGCTCCGGGACCACTGTGGCTGTGAATCGGAGACCACAAACCATTCAGGGGGGTTTGGGAACGAACCCACCGCCGTTTAACACTACGCTGTCAACGAAAAGTCGAGGAGGCCCATTTGATACCAATCTCAGCTGCCAAGAGAGAGGAGGGAGGGTTGCAAGCGATTAAGAACTACTTTAGCAGTCGGAGGGAGCAGGAACAAAATGACACCAATCTGGAAAAGCTACGGAAAGTTTTAGGACTATGGACTACCCCCCTTGGCAACGCCCAGAATGTTTGATATGTACCGAGGTGGCCGGAAAGGAGGAGGTGTGGAAGTACCTCTCCACTCGACAGTGACAGCGGCGAAAAAAAAAAAACTTTGATCATCACTGAATTGTCTGGGGAAAGTTAGGGAGTTACTGTCCCTTTTGGGCTGCTAAATTGAAGGGGAAATTTATGGCCACTTTGGGCTATTTGGGAAAAACGGTGGAAAAAACGTTAAAAGCACTCCGACTCTAAGACACACCATACTGCAAACCACAACAGACCACCATCGTTTATCTAAGACACACATCCCTGCAAACCACAACAGACCACCACGTAATCTAAGATCGTCGACAGAAATGTTAAGACAACGCCGCATGGACATCAATGGGCTGGCTGAGACTGGCTAAGGAGAAAAAGGCACACTTACCAGCAACTAATCTGTCGCCCCGAAAGATTTAGGGAGAATCATGTATGTTGATGTATTTCATCCCAATTTCTCATGTCATTACTCGTTACCCGAACCCTCAACATTATCCTACTCCACTTCATGGAGTGATGAAAGGGTCATTATAGACGATGTGTTAATGCCAATGATGCTTAAAAAAGAATAAATGACGCACGGGGAAAAACATTGAGAACATAATATCGATTATTCCGAGGCGTATCATACATACCCTCGAGCTATCACGGTGGGAGATTTAAATGGCTTTAGAAACACTACGCCCCGTAGTGAGGGAGGGGGAACGTCCTAGAACTCCAAACATCCTCCACCACGACCACCACCACCACAGCTTCGCTCCAGAAGGCCCCCCCCCCCCAACCCTACCTCTAACAACGCCCCACTTCGTCCTGCTAGCAGCGGCAGCAGCAGTAACACCTCCACCATCCCCATTACTGTTACTTTCCCAGGTACCTCTCACCCATCTCCCGCAGTTTCTACCATCACTGACCTCAGGCCCCACCGAAGCAAACCATCATCAGCCACCCCACCACCACCACCTCGCCTCCCTACACACCAGCACCACACTGCCACACCTCCCCTACACACCTGCACCACCACTGCCATACCTCCCTACACACCTGCCCACCACTGCCATACCTCCCTACCCACCTGCACCACCACTGCCATACCTCCCTACACACCTGCATCACCACTGCCAACCCTCCCCACACCCCTGCACCATCACTGCCACACCTCCCTACACACCTGCATCACCGTTGCCACACCTACAGGACTGGGGGTAGGGTAGGGGTGGTTTCGTCGGCGGGACTGGCCGACGCGTCGGTGAGGCGACATCCCAGCCGGCAGCTCCCGACCTTCTCCCGACAACGACCATCATCGCGGCTGATCTACAGCGGAGGTAATCACTGCCTCTTTTACCCCCACGTTGGGGGGGGCGGGGGATAGGGGTGTTTGGGGGGAGGCACTCCTCATCTCCCCGAGCCATGGCGTCCTCGTCCGAATTATCGGTCATAACCCGGTAATTCAGCGATCGTGTCGGCTCCCAAGCACACGGAGCACACGCTCGCTCGAGTGCGTCTGGCAAGTATTTATATTCTTCATAGATGGCTGGGGAGAGGAGCAGATTTTTGTAGGTCGGGTGCGATTGCTCCTAATGATGGGTGTTTTTCTTTTCCTGTTTAACGAAGCGAGGGAATTTGGGAGGCAATGGGGAGAGGGACGCCACCTATCGCCCACCCTGGGACGACGTCCAACACGACCACGGAAACTTGTTTAAACGGGAACTCAGGCGTAGGGTGGGCTCCCGTGAAGGGTGGGCTACTGTGTAGGATGGGCTACTGTGTAGGATGGGCTACTGTGTTTCGGTGGGTTTCCCGTGTAAGGTGGCCTACTGTGTAGGATGGCCCCATGTAGGTGGGGTACTGTGTAGGATGGGCTCCCATGTAGGGTGGGCTACTGTGTAGGGGGGGTTCCCGTGTGAGGTGGCCTTCTGTGAGGATGGGCCCTAATGTAGGGTGGGGTACTGTGTAGGGTGGGTTCCTGTTTAGAATGAGCTCTGGTGTTGGGCCATGGGTTCGAATCCGGGGCGGGCAAGTAGCTAGCATTCTACCCGCTCTACCCCATCCTCCCCTCATGGTTGGTCGATGAATTACTACCTGGAATAGGCTACGGTTTACACACACACACACACACACCCCAACACACACACACACTACTTGCCGTTTCCTGCGTAGTGAGGTAGCGCCAGGAACTGACGAAGAAATGGCCTCATGTGCACAAATTTACTATCTTCTTGCTATGTATGCATGATGCACGAAGACTAGAGACCTCTGTCCACAGTCAAGCCCCGCAGATCTTTATGTAGTTTACCCATATTGACCAAATCAGACCACCGACAGCACATCGCCCCCTGTATATCAGATTGCCTCATTCATTCTATCTCGTATGTTATATAAATAAATATTATATATTAAAATATATATATATATATAAAATTAATATATATATATATATAATGATATATGATCATATAAGGTCTACAGAAAAGGATAAAGATAGATAGACAGAGAGATATATAGATAGATGGATACAAGTAGATCAGCCAACAAAATAGGCAGAGGAGAATTATCATGAATACTAATTACCTTAGAATATAAACCTGTCCGTTAATTATACTTTATAATTGGCAAATTTTGTTAATTGGGCTTTCTTTTTTTTGGGCGTGGACGCGCACCGCATACGCATCTGGGTAACTTCTCCAGATCTTGAAATGAGTTAGAAGGCTAGCCATTAACTTTAACCCCGTTCTATAAATAATGAGATTCTTCCCACATAGGGGAAGCATGGCGCAGTGGCTGGCTGGCATTGCGCATGCGCAGTACGTTGTCAGCCTTTGATCATGAATCTGGCGGGGCTATCATGAGAACAGTCTTTTCCTCTCTCTCTTTTCTCTCTCCTCTCTCTCCTCTCTTCTCTCTCTCCTCTCCTCTCTCTCTCTCTCTCTCTCTCTCTCTCTTATATAATATAATATAATATGGGAGATGTATAAAAGAAAGAGACGGGAGGTCAAGAGAAAGGTGCAAGAGGTGAAAAAAGGGCAAATGAAGTTGGGGTGAGAGAGTATCTTTAAATTTTAGGGAGAATAAAAAGATGTTCTGGAAGGAGGTAAATAAAGTGCGTAAGACAAGGGAGCAAATGGGAACTTCAGTGAAGGGCGCAAATGGGGAGGTGATAACAAGTAGTGGTGATGTGAGAAGGAGATGGAGTGAGTATTTAAAGGGTTTGTTGAATGTGTTTGATGATAGAGTGGCACTATAGGGTGTTTTGGTCGAGGTGGTGTGCAAAGTGAGAGGGTTAGGGAAA
>NC_092242.1:17495998-17508498 GCF_036320965.1 Panulirus ornatus | reverse complement strand
AAAGACAAAAACGAATGTTGGAGTCTGGAGGGAGGGAGTTGAATTATGTAGTGTAGAATGATGATGATGAACAGAGTTGAAGGTTGAAGAATGAATATGAATAAAAGAGAACATTAAGAGGATGTTCACCGAAAACCCTCCTTCACAAACCCCAAGAACTACAAACCTAAAACACAAGATAAAATTCCAGAGAACTTCAAACCACAGACACCTCCTCATCTCCCCACACAACCTCCTTCTAAAAGCCACACAAGACCTCTAGAGCCTCCATAGAATAGCCAAGGCAAAAAACCCTCACTCCACAAAACAGCCGCTACAAAACCCTCACTCCACACAACAGCCACTACAAAACCCTCACTCCTCACAACAGCCACTACAAAACCCTCACTCCACAGAACAGCCACTACAAAATCCTCACTCCACAAAACAGCCGCTACAAAACCCTCACTCCACACAACAGCCACTACAAAACCCTCACTCCACACAACAGCCACTACAAAACCCTCACTCCACAGAACAGCCACTACAAAATCCTCACTCCACAGAACAGCCACTACAAAACCCTCACTCCACACAACAGCCACTACAAAACCCTCACTCCTCACAACAGCCACTACAAAACCCTCACTCCACAGAACAGCCACTACAAAACCCTCACTCCACACAACAGCCACTACAAAACCCTCACTCCACACAACAGCCACTACAAAACCCTCACTCCACACAACAGCCACTACAAAACCCTCACTCCTCACAACAGCCACTACAAAACCCTCACTCCACACAACAGCCACTGCAAAACCCTCACTCCACAGAACAGCCACTACAAAACCCTCACTCCACAGAACAGCCACTACAAAACCCTCACTCCACAGAACAGCCACTACAAAACCCTCACTCCACAGAACAGCCACTACAAAACCCTCACTCCACAGAACAACCCACTACAAAACCCTCACTCCACACAACAGCCACTACAAAACCCTCACTCCACAGAACAGCCACTACAAAACCCTCACTCCACACAACAGCCACTACAAAACCCTCACTCCACACAACAGCCACTACAAAACCCTCACTCCACAGAACAGCCACTACAAAACCCTCACTCCACAGAACAGCCACTACAAAACCCTCACTCCACACAACAACCACTACAAAACCCTCACTCCACAGAACAGCCACTACAAAACCCTCACTCCACAGAACAGCCACTACAAAACCCTCACTCCACACAACAGCCACTACAAAACCCTCACTCCACAGAACAGCCACTACAAAACCCTCACTCCACACAACAGCCACTACAAAACCCTCACTCCACACAACAGCCACTACAAAACCCTCACTCCACACAACAACCACTACAAAACCCTCACTCCACACAACAGCCACTACAAAACCCTCACTCCACAGAACAGCCACTACAAAACCCTCACTCCACACAACAACCACTACAAAACCCTCACTCCACACAACAGCCACTACAAAACCCTCACTCCACACAACAGCCACTACAAAACCCTCACTCCACACAACAGCCACTACAAAACCCTCACTCCACACAACAGCCACTACAAAACCCTCACTCCACACAACAACCACTACAAAACCCTCACTCCACACAACAGCCACTACAAAACCCTCACTCCACACAACAGCCACTACAAAACCCTCACTCCACACAACAGCCACTACAAAACCCTCACTCCACACAACAGCCACTACAAAACCCTCACTCCACAGAACAGCCACTGCAAAACCCTCACTCCACACAACAGCCACTACAAAACCCTCACTCCACAGAACAGCCACTACAAAACCCTCACTCCACACAACAGCCACTACAAAACCCTCACTCCACAGAACAGCCACTACAAAACCCTCACTCCACACAACAGCCACTACAAAACCCTCACCCTAAGACCGTCTGGTACAAGCCACCTCTGTGAAGCCATTCCTCCTCCTCCTTCCCCCACGTTCACTCGTGGCCCTCTGGCCTGATGGTTTAGGCAACACGATGAATTATCAAAGAAGCCGTATAATTAGCGACATCAACCAATCAACTGTTTCTCTCTCTCTCTCTCTCTCTCTCTCTCTCTCTCTCTCTCTCTCTCTCTCTCTCTGGCCGGTTCCTAGTCCATCGTTCGTGGGTGAATTAAGGTCAGGGTTGTTATGTCTGCTTTTCTCGTTGGTTACTGTAAGGTGTGTGTGTGTGTGTGTAAGAGAGAGAGAGAGAGAGAGAGAGAGAGAGAGAGAGAGAGAGAGAGAGAGAGAGAGAGAGAGAGAGAGAGGGAGAGAGAGAGAGAGAGAGAGAGAGAGAGAGAGAGAGAGAGAGAGAGAGACTAGAAACCTAAAAAAAAAACTCGGTTCATCTTTTTTTTCCGCCGTGAAAATATTAAATCACTGTCGTTCCTCAAGATTTAATTTCCGCCTCCCTTATGAAAAAAAAAGTTTAAAAAAAAACGGTCGAAGTCTAAAAATTATTTCAAGAAAAAAGATGGAAAAGAGTTCGGCACCAGGAGTGGTGGGGTGTGGGGCTGCTGGACGATTTGGATAACCGGGGGTCTTCTGTTGGAGAGTTCGCGTTATCCGAATACAGAAGAGGGACTTTGGAAGCAGCAGCTGTGGGAGGAAAGTTCAGAGAATGGCCGGATAGACTGGGTGAGAGTTCTGACAATATTTGTACAAGCAGAACCTGGAGAAAGTGATTTTACCGACACGATTGACAACATTAACTTATAGCCTCGTACTGGGGGTCTGGTTGTAAGGCCTCATCGAAGGTCCTCGTCGTAAGGCCGCATCGAGGGTCCTTGTCGTAAGGCCTCATCGCAGGGCCTCTTCACAAGGCTTCGCCGTAGGGCCACTTCATCGGGCCTTATCTTAGGGACTTGTCGTAGGGGACCTTCGAAGGTCCTTGTTTTAAGGGGCTCTTTGTAGGGCCTCGTCGGAGGGACTCGTAGTAGAGCCTTATCTTCATTTTAGGGCCCCGTTTTAGGGCCTCGTGTTAGAGTCTCGTCTTGGGACTTCGTGTTAGGGCCTCCCTCATGCTAGGTGTCACTCACTTCCCCCAGGAGTTTGTCGTAAGGCACAGATTTAGAGCATCGATTGAGAGCACAGATTTAGATTTGGCGTACGCTGACTTGGATGACAGATTGCATAGCGGTGCCTTGAAGCACCGTCTTAGAGCCTCATCGCAGAGCACAGATTTAGAGCCCAATTTTAAGCCATACGTATAGATCACTGATTCTGAACGCCAGGCATACAGGTTTGACCCCGTACGTCAGCTTAGAACGCTTCACTTCAGACCACCGACTGAAAGGGTTTGACTGAGATTGCCGTCAGTGACGTCGACGGTATACGACCCTTGAGCACGATGAGACGACCGTTAGGTATCATGAAGTGACTTTCGGCGCACTGATCCTTAAAGAGTCAGGTCAAAGGTCACATCATCGTATCCAAGGGTCGAATCGTCGTCCTCGAGAATATACAGCGCTGGTAGAACACCATCCTCCCACAGGACCATCTAAGAGCGTAGATTTAGAGCACTCATTAAGGATATCTGTGAAATGAGACGTGTGATGAAAATCAACCTTGCGATAACTTCTTGGTGCACCAGATAATGAGCACTCACCTCAGTGCCCCATAACAGACGAGCAGCGGCAAGAGCCCAAGCTTAAGAACTTAATTTCATGGCACAAGCTTAAATCACAGGAACGAAACGATAATCCAGATCTTTAGCTAAAGCCTCTGCGTCAAGCTTAAAAACCACAAGCTTAGGCCTGTAAAATTAGAACTCTAAAGTCCGAGTTCTAACTTGGGGATATAGATAGACCAGCTTGAGCTTCAGACCATAGCTAAGATCACCCTCTCTCCTTTGAGCACGAACACAAAGCCTCTGTTTAGAGTGAGAACGGAATCTTCAATTTGAGCTGCACTATGAAACACCAGCCTAGATCTCCACCACAGAGTAGCACCACGTATTCCGAGCTCAGAGGATCATCGAGTCTTGGATGTAGAGAACAGAGCTGAACAGCGGTGTAGAGCACTTAAAAGCCACCCCCTCTCTGGAAACACCGCTATAGAGCCCCAAATACAGGGTGCTAAGAGAAAGATCCTTCTCCTTAAGAGCACCTGGATAGAGTCTTGATTTAGAGTCTTAGTTCAGAGGCTGTGACTCAGTCAAGGGATTACATCTCAACGGAAACCTCCAACCATCACACACCAGAAAGAAAAACGTCCTCTTGGAATTCCTTCCCTATTGTAAATCCAGACCTGATAATGTCTCACATATAACCTCTGAATAAATCCCACCAGGAGATATAATGTCATAAATTTCATTAGATTAATCCCCAACTCTCGCCAGATTAATCCCCAGACGATAGAGTAGTAGTGTAAATCAGCTATATAAATCCAGGAGACAAATTAGGAATGTTACTCATAGGGACGCGTCATCTCGGCTCCATGGAAAACCTACGCACATAATTGCCACAGACGAACGGTATCGAAATGCATGTCCATCACATAATCCAGATCTTGGTGGGTGATTTCCGCTAATAAATGACTGGTCAGAATCATATACGTAGCTGCCCTAACTTGCATCCTTACGGAACCTCCTTCAGGTGAAAGGAAAAATTTGCACCTTGATGACGATGATTCTAGGAAGTCCTGAGGTAAATGCCCGAGATGGCAGAGGATATAAGCCCTCTACACAGACCTCATGATCCAGGCTCTGCATAAAGGCCTGGGATGGAGGCTCTGGATATGGGTCCCTGAATATAGTTCCAGGCCCCGGAATGTTGAGCCTGGAACGCTGGATTTAGTTCGTGGGTCCTGGATGTAGTTCCTGGGCCCTGGATGAAGTTCCTGGGTCCTGGATGAAGTTCCTGGGTCCTGGATGTAGTTCCTGGGTCCTGGATGTAGTTCCTGGGTCCTGGATGAAGTTCCTGGGTCCTGGATGTAGTTCCTGGGTCCTGGATGTGTAGTTCCTGGGTCCTGGATGTAGTTCCTGGGTCCTGGATGAAGTTCCTGGGTCCTGGATGTAGTTCCTGGGTCCTGGATGTGTAGTTCCTGGGTCCTGGATGTAGTTCCTGGGTCCTGGATGTAGTTCCTAGGTCCTGGGTGTAGTTCCTGGGTCTGTATGTAGTTCCTGGGTCCTGGATGAAGTTCCTGGGTCCTGGATGTAGTTCCTGGGTCCTGGATGTACTTCCTGGTAGTTCCTGGACCCTGGATAGAGTCCCTGAGCCCAAGATGTACTTCCAGGATGGAGTTATTGATACATGAATTGTGGTTCTTCGTCCTGGATGGAGTTATTGAATTGTAGTTCTTCGACCGTGGGTTGTTCCAAGCTCGCGGATGTAGTTACTGTGCCCTGGATATAGCCCTAGGGCCCTGGATTTAGTTCCCTGTCCTTGATTATAGTTCCTGGGTTCTTGATACATCCACGGAATATATGCCTTAGAATACATCCCCAAAAATATAGGTCGATGACGGAGATCCCCACGATATATATACCTTGGATTCAGGTCTCATGATATGCGCCCTGGGATATTGGTTTTGGATATAGGCTTCACGATATGCGCCCTAGGATATAAACCTCAGGATAAAACTCCAGAGTACTGGTTGCTGATAACTGGCCCGGGAAATATAGGCTCTCTCTCTCTCTCTCTCTCTCTCTCTCTCTCTCTCTCTCTCTCTCTCTCTCTCTCTCTCCACTTTTTTCCATCCTCTCTTGAACTCACAGTCGTCAACCTTTCCTCCGGGCAGAGCTTCTGAAACTAAATATTCTTAAACGGCAAAAAGTCACAAAGGGAGGCAACGTGCGACCTTAGTTGGGGGGAGGGGGGGGGGGCGGTGAAAGCTGCAGTCCGTTAAAATAGAATCAAAGAGACAGTTGGATCCTATGGTTATTTTTAACAGACCCTGATATAAAGGGTTAGGTTGGAGGGGAAAGCTTTCCCGTTTCACCCGTGACGTAGCTTCCCTTCGTGTTGGGTCTGTCTTGTTCTCCTTTTAGTTAAGAGTTTCCTCCAATCCCTGCCGATGTTGCCGCGAATCTACTCTTCACGCACACACACACACACACACACACACACATATATATATATATATATATATATATATATATATATATATATATATATATAAATATGCACATTGAATTGAATACGACAGCAAATTTAGTTATTAATCTTCTTTCTTATGTTCTCTAATTTCCTCAGTATTATCTTATCACCAAGTGGGTGCTCATTCACCAGTTGTCCAAAGTTATGTATTTTATTTCAATTAAGCTTTCACCTTAACAGAGACATCAGCAGGAATCTACAAAAAAAAAAAGAAGAGGAAAAACTGCGTCACAAAACTTGAATATGGTATGTAAAACGTAAACAAAATATGAAAAAGAAACGAATTCGGAAAAAGCACAATGCGTAACACATAAAAGTACAGGAAAACACTAAAAGCTAAAGTGTTTTTCTGTACTTTTATGTGCTATGTGCTGTGTTTTTTTTTCGTCAAGTGAGATTCTTTTTTATATATTGTGTGCGTTTTACACATATCCTAGTTTTACACATATCCTAGTTTTGTGACGGAGTTTTCGCCTTTTTTGTAGATTCCTGTTGATGCTTGTACGAAGGCGAAAGCTTGATGGAAATAAGTTGTATAACTTTGGACAACCGTTGTTTGAACACCCACTTAATGGTTGAATAATACTGAGAAAATTAGAGAACATAAGAAAGAAGATTAATTACCCTATATATATATATATATATATATATATATATATATATATATATATATATATATATATATATATTTATATATATATATATATATGAATGTATGAGTAACTATGAAACTATGACGAGATTTAGCGATTAGACATGGCTAGCGCGCAGCGGGCACCGAAAAGAAAAATCATAAAATAGTAAAGTATTAAGAGTCATGCGAGGTCAGGTGTTGTTGAGTGTTATGTGTAAGATGGAGAGAGAGCGTGTGCTCCGGGACTGAATGCCAGGACCCCCACATGTACTGGGGGAAGAAAGAAAAGACATTAACGTGGGCCACGGGGAGGGGAAGTCGACGGCCACTGTAGTGCTGGCTCACTGTGTTGCACAGAGAGAGAGAGAGAGAGAGAGAGAGAGAGAGAGAGAGAGAGAGAGAGAGAGAGAGAGAGAGAGAGACAGAGAGACAGACCACTGTCACTGGGGAAGAAGGTCAATATTTTCTCTGACTTCGTAACAAAAAAAAAAAAAAAATAAAAAAAAAAGAGCTGCACATTCCTGCTGGCCAGTTTACTACCAATTGTCTTCTCATCGTGGAATCTCTTTTCTCTCCCACTGAAACCTGTCTTAGTCTGGCGAGGCGCCGAAAGCAGCGTGCAGTTTGCCTCCGTGGGGGCGCCGCCACAGGACTACGCAACATGCATCAGACAACAGTAATCCCAGTTCAAACAGAACTTTGAGGATTCCAATCAGATTAATAACAATAGAATCGTTCTGGGGCGCCTCGGATGAGTGGGTTCTGATCCTTACCCCACCCCACCCGTCCTCACGAGACACAAGACCTCATCACAGGCGTTCCCTCCGTCGAGTGTGCTGCTATTCACCAGCGGCCACGCACCGCCAGCTGCAGCAGCAGCCGGCAGCAGCAGGAGCGGCGGCAGCGTCGTTAAATGCCTTTACAGTAATACCCGAGAGAGAGAGAGAGAGAGAGAGAGAGAGAGAGAGAGAGAGAGAGAGAGAGAGAGAGAGTATTTTAGAGTATGCAGGTGTCTCACAGATCTGCCCGGAAGAGAGGTTTCTTGTGAGTTCCTGGCTGGGGTTGGTAGGTGTGTGAGTTCCCGGCCGGGCGTTGGTGGGTGTGTGAGTTCCCGGCCGGGGTTGGTGGGTGTGTGAGTTCCCGGCCGGGCGTTGGTGGGTGTGTGAGTTCCCGGCCGGCGTTGGTGGGTGTGTGAGTTCCCGGGCGGGCGTTGGTGGGTGTGTGAGTTCCTGGCCGGGTTGGTGGGTGTGTGAGTTCCCGGCCGGGGTTGGTGGGTGTGTGAGTTCCCGGGCGGGCGTTGGTGGGTGTGTGAGTTCCTGGCCGGGTTGGTGGGTGTGTGAGTTCCCGGCCGGGCGTTGGTGGGTGTGTGAGTTCCCGGGCGGGCGTTGGTGGGTGTGTGAGTTCCTGGCCGGGTTGGTGTGGGGAGGGGGGGTGGGAGGGGGGGTGGGAGGGGTGAGGGGTTATCTTATTGGAACTCATCTTGTGGTTTATGTGGTTGACTGATGACGATGTTTATTTCTGCCGCGTGTGACAGCTGGTGGAGAATGGTTGTGATGAACGAGCCGGTCTTGTGGAGCTGGTGGCATGGGAGGAGTTGTGTGTGTGTGTGTGTGTGTGTGTGTGTGTGTGTTTTCCTACAGCGAGATCATGTGATATTGTAGGTACAGCCCTAAGTACTCATGTAGTCATTGGTGTTTGATTGCACATCCACCAGTGTTTGTACACACACACACACACACACACACACACACACACACACACACACAGACTGTCACTCAGTCCCTCACTTTTATGCTAAACTCGTCCCGCATGAATTCGTATTTCCAAGCATAAGAACCCTGTTATGTGCGTGCGTTAATACACAGCTTTAATTATGTCATCCAAACTCGTTTTAATTCTATCATTGAACAGAGAAAAATATGTTTTTTCCTTATAATATATAACACTGAATAAAGAAACATAATCATGACTGATTATAAGTACAGCCCGTCTTTGCTAACCTCTTTATGAGATGAGGGAGCCAGGCTCAGATGTAGGTTATCAGAAGTTCATCAAAACCCACGCTCAACTAGCAGGACCTTGGGAGGCTCTTCGTACACTCTTCATGTTACTTCACTTGACTCCAGGCGGGTTTTACGCCTGATTATCTCTCCTGCGGAGGTGGGTTCCAATTCTGCTTCTGCGTCTCATACAGTGTCGTTTTCTTGTCCTCTTTCTCTCGACGACTGTTATGGCAGTGGTGTACGTGTTCTTTTCTCTCTCTCGCCCTTACCGCTCGCCTATCCGACCGCACTGTCAACACTAGCATGTTCTTCCAAGGCCTCTGGCCCTCGTGCTGCTCTCTCCCTTGGACGTTCCGTGGCCCTGCTGCTGGTTCCGTCTGCTCTACCTCTATTCCCGTTTGCATTGCTACGTTCACTGCTCACCGCCTACTTGCCTGGGCTACGATGAGCTACGCTTCGACGGTAACTGTTTCTTTCTACGCTCCCCAAACGCCACCTGTCCTACAGGTACCACCAGCAGCAGCAGCAGCTGTCCTGTCCTCGCTGTCCACATCTCAAACGCTCTGTGTTCCGTCCAAGTGGATTTCATCCTCACCTCTCGCACTCCACATCAACGTGGGCGGGTGTCAGGTTCCTCTACTCCACCTGGAACGGATGTCTCAGAGTCCATCATACCACCTGGCACGGATGTCGGGCTCCTCACACCACCTGGAAATGATGTCAGGCTCCCTCACACCACCTATCACGGGTGTTAGGCTCCCTTACATCACTCGCTACGGGTGTCAGGCAGGATAAGGTGAGGTGTCTCGGATGGGGAGAGCTAAGCTGGCCTGCCATGGTCCCTGGATCTCGGTAATCCCGGCCGTAGAGTCTTCACCACGTTCACCCTCGACTCCTTCCCATGCGGCCTCCAACAGCCATCCCATTTCTACCCCACTGACCTTCACTTATTCACGATTTCCACCTACTCACTCACTCTCTGTCACCCACTCTATTTCTCTCACCGTTCGCCATATGACTACCCCACCATATCCCCCCACTCTCTTTCCCCTCATCCTCCTTGAACTGCATCTCTATCTGCACCGCACTCCTTTTCTCTTCTGCACAATACATATCGCAACGGAAGCCTTTGCTATGAGCTCAGTAGAGACGGAAGCATCGCCCGAAGAGAGGCAACAGAATTCATAACGAGAATTTCAAAAAAAAGTATTTTCTTAGGTTAGTCCAGTCAGCGCCATTAGGGTAACTTAATTGGCGTTAAGACCTACTCTCCCGCCTCTCACTCTCCCCCAGATCTATGCTTCAGTCCCCCACACCTTCCCCCACTCTCACTGATTGCCGCCTGATTCCCTTTCCTAACTCTAATTCCCTGCACAAGCTGGTCATTTCTCTCTTCCCCACCCGCCCTTCTATCACACCATCCGCCATAAACTACACCCTGGTCTTCCCCACTCTCCTTCCTCTCACTGATCCCCCGAACACTTGACCTTAGCCTCAAACACTCACCGCTTCTCAATCGTCAAGTTGAACGCAACGAATCTGTTTCCCCTCACTCTCCTTTCCCAATTTTTTTGTCTCTGTCTCTGTTTGTCGGTCTTTTTTCCTCCTACGTGTCTCTCTCTTCATCTTTTTCTTCCCTCCACCAACACAACACCCTCTTCCATAAGACATAGCACTATTTGATTTTGCGTCCTACTCATACATTGAATATTCTCATTAATAGTGTATTTTGTCTCGTCGTGAAAGTTCCCATCATTATACCACTCATTACTTAGGCCGATAGAGCTATATGGTCAACATGATCTCTGAATTCTGGTTTCTCATTTATGATGACGCCTAGATCTTCTCCGTCTCTTGCATGTTGTATTACTTCCCCTGTTGGGCCTGTGGTGTCATTGTTCTTAATTGTTCTCTGACTCATTTGCTCAGACTTATAACCATGTAAGTTAACTTCTGCCTCGTTGTAAAGTGAATTTAGATATCTTTTACCTCTATTTTGATCAATCTTCTGATCCTGTCATTTTGCTCACTCTGGTGTTTTCAGCAAAGCATCTTATTAAACTATTTTTTTTCCCTATTCTCTGCTGATGTCTGACCTTAATAATTAGAAGAAAATTGGGGGTAAATATCTTCCCCTGTGGCACCCACGACATGGTTCCGTTTGCTGCTATTCTGACTATTCTTACTATTTAGCTTCGCTATTCTCCAAAATCCTGTGGCTTACTTTGTTAAATGCCTCAGCAACGTTGGCATTAAAATGGCGTCTGTTCTCTCGCCTTACATTAGAGTGTCATCTACGTTACTGTAGTGCGCTAGTGAATGGGTCTGCATAGTTTTCCCTTGTGCGAACCCACGTTGGCCTTCTTCTCTATAATATGCTCTTGATTTGAGGTTCTAAGAATTGTGCCTTTTTTTTTTAATCATCGTCCTTTGAGATGGCTTTACAGCTTAGGTATCAGGTGTGTGTGTGTGTGTGTGTGTGTGTGTAAGAGAGAGAGAGAGAGAGAGAGAGAGAGAGAGAGAGAGAGAGAGAGAGAGAGAGAGAGAGGGAGAGAGAGAGAGCCTGCCACTCCTACGAGTCCCTACGACGCGAATGACCTAAATCGGCCAGGGTAGCTGGAGGTGTTCGCTGCACGTCTTGCTTCATGTGTGAGGCTCTTCTTCCTTGGAGCTGCCTCCTGCATTACATGATAATCTAGCCTTGGTTCATCTGGGACTGATTTCAACCATTTGTCTAGTTTTCGTTTAAATTTCTTTGTAATTGCTCTGTGCACGTTTCTTGTTTTTCCGTAGTAGTACATTAAGTGATCAGTCTAGCTTCCTGGTTAAGTTGTCATATATTTTTGTCCTTTGTATTTCCGGTATGTTTCACCAAGTATCCTTGAAGACTTGACAGCTCTGTATCTTCCCTGTTGAGAGGCTTTGAGGCTCAACACAATTTTTATTTTTGTACCTTCAGTTTGTTGCCTACTTCCCATGCGCGGATTATCATACATCTTTCTCTTCTTTCAAAGCTGTGTAGCTGAGGTTCTCGCAGCCTTACGTTGCGGATAGATAGATAGATAGATAGATAGATAGATAGATAGATAGATTGATAGATTGACAGATAGATAGATAGATAGATAGATAGATAGACAGATAGATAGATAGATAGATAGATTGATAGATTGACAGATAGATAGATAGATAGATAGATAGATAGATAGATAGATTGATAGATTGACAGATAGATAGATAGATAGATAGATAGATTGATAGATTGACAGATAGATAGATAGATAGATAGATTGATAGATTGACAGATAGATAGATAGATAGATAGATAGATTGATAGATTGACAGATAGATAGATAGATTGATAGATTGACAGATAGATAGATAGATTGATAGATTGACAGATAGATAGATAGATAGATTGATAGATTGACAGATAGATAGATAGATTGATAGATTGACAGATAGATAGATAGATAGATTGATAGATTGACAGATAGATAGATAGATAGATAGATAGATTGATAGATTGACAGATAGATAGATAGATTGATAGATTGACAGATAGATAGATAGATTGATAGATTGACAGATAGATAGATAGATTGATAGATTGACAGATAGATAGATAGATTGATAGATTGACAGATAGATAGATAGATAGATAGATAGATTGATAGATTGACAGATAGATAGATAGATTGATAGATTGACAGATAGATAGATAGATAGATAGATAGATAG
>NC_092242.1:17488498-17490998 GCF_036320965.1 Panulirus ornatus | reverse complement strand
TGGAAAGATGCGAGCATGAACAGACTCTTGGGTCGAGATCTGAAAATAATAAGTCTGAAGAGTCTATATATAACACGTGTGTAAAACACATATATAAGACATGAAAATCTCACGTGTCAAAGGTATCGTACATAAGGCTTCCTTAAATAATGGTGCCTCTCTATAAAGATTCCAGACATAAAGTTGATCGTGTAAAAGTTTCGGGTACAAAGAGCGAGCACATAAACATTCCAAACAATGGACCCACACTTGAGGCACTTTTTTTTTTCCAACCTAAAGAGGTTCCAATCCCACTGTTATAAGAACAAAGGTTTCACATGTAAAGTACCTGAATACAACACTTCAATTAGAGCTCCTCTGAATGTAGAAAGAAAAAAGAAAATATAAAAATCCTATATGTGCTTTACTTAAGTGTAGTTTGAAATATATGAATTTCAATGAGATGTAGGAAATTAGCTCTGAAACAAAAGAATTCAAATTGCGTAGATTTGGAATGGAAATATGAGAGGTAAAATGCTTCGTTTGTGGATATAAAAAAATGTTATTCGCGTTAGATGTAAATATCCTCTCTACAAAGGTTTCATACATAGATCATTTGAATAAAATTTATACGGAAAACCTACACACTGACTGCAAATGAAAATGCACACGCGCGCGCGCGCGCGCGCGCACACACACACACACACACACACACACACACACACACACACGTATTCAAATATGCTGGTTATCATTCTTTTCTACGTGCCTCCGTGGTGTAGAGGTTAGCGTTATTGATCATGAGTCAACACAGGCCCGCATGGGTTCAAATCCTGGGCGCTCGGTCGTTGGTCCGTACCCAACCCCAGGTGTTCATCATCCCCTCGAGTCAGGTCGAAAGCTGGGTATCTTGCAGAGGATGGGGCTTGTGTATTTGTGTCTATGTGTAGTCATGCATACATGGAAGTGAAAATAAGGTACACAAGGTTAAGGGAAGAGCCAACACGAGTGCAAAACTTCTCATGACACAATAAGTAATCAACTAGTAATAAGACACACACACACACACACACATACACACACACACACACACACATACACACACACACACACACACACATAAATATTTATCTTCATACCTGTTTCCCTTTTCTCGCGATTAGTGAGGTAGCTATAGGAACAGAGAAGAATGGCCTCCTTTGTTCCATTCTTTAGCTTCCACGTACAATGCACTGAAGCCAGAATCCTTCATCCACAACCAGGTCTCTCACATGTTTATTTTTGTGGTTTCTCCTGACCGCTATATATGCCCTTGGTCCAATCCATTGACTACGTCGCCCCCTTTATACCACATCGCTTCAGTTTTCTATCATTCTATCATTCCATATCCTCCTCAGTTTCCCCTTTTTCTTTGCTCCTTCCACATCCGATATGTATATTCTCTCAGTCAGCATCTCCTCCTTCATCTCTCCATGTGTCCAAAACATTTCAGCACATTATCTTCAGCTCTCTCCTTACTGCCACATCTCTCTCTTATTCGATCCGCTCTGACATTCTATTTCCAACAAATCCACACACTTCCTTACTTTTCATACCTAGGGCCCATGCCTCACATCCGTCGGGACTACTGTATCTTCAATATGCCCATTTTCATCCCTTAGACAGCGACCTTTCTTTCCAGACACACCTCATTCTGAACAGGACCTCAGCCCCCTCACCCACCATGTGGTTCCTTTTATCTTCCACAGTTCCATCCGCTGCCACGTCCACTCCCAGGTATCTAAACCACTCCGCTTCCTCCATGTTCTCTCCTCTTAAACTCACACACCAACCAACTTGTCTCGCTCCACTACTAAACAAAATTTCATTCACATTAACTTTCGACTTTTTACTTTCACACAGTCTCCCACACCAGCTCCTGCAGTTTCTCACTCGAGTCTGCTGCCAAAGACTTATCACTGTCAAACAGCAACTGACTAACCTCCTAGGCTTTGTCATCCCTCAAGAAACTGCAGACCTTTTCTCCCAGACCTTCACATTCAACTCCATTGCGACCTCACTCACAAACAAGTTAAGCAGCCATGGTGACAAAACACGCCCCTGCCGCAGGCCTGGAACCGCCCATCCTGCTTTAATCCTATTTGGACACACGCCTTACTCTCTTGATAATGACTCCCCACTCCCTCTAGTAGCTCTCCTCCCACACCACATATTCGCAACACCTTCCATAAGCATCTCTATCAACCCAGTCGCATTCTTGCTTCAGACCCATGAATATCCCATACAAATCCTTCTGTTTATCTAAGAGTTTTTCACGCACATTCTTCAAAGCAAACACCTAATGCACACATCCTCTACCACTCCTAGAGCCACATTTTCACTCTCCATTCTGGTGCTCTGTGCATGCCACCACCCTCTTAGTCACCAGGTACACTCAGCAAACTTATGCCCCTGTATTTCGAACATTCACTTTTATCTACCTTGCGCTATTAATGTCCTCCGTCACTCCACTTCAAGCCTT
>NC_092242.1:17458498-17483498 GCF_036320965.1 Panulirus ornatus | reverse complement strand
AAACTTGCCAACAACATTCTCCTTGTCACTCGGAGTATAAATATGTGAGGGACTCGCCGGGTGTTGGGTGGGTGAGGGGGAGGTTGTAGATCCGGAGGATCTGAAGCCTTCAGTGAGTATGAGGGGGGGCATCATGGAATCCCTTAATGACGTAGGATCTGCCGAGGATGTGGGTAAACAATCCCAATAGATGGTTCACTGTGGATAGTCTCCTTTGTATTTGTTTATATGCTTCTTTGTGATTCGTTCTTTGTGATTCGTATTGCGTGACCGTCACTTGAGTCCGTGTTGTTTCCTAGTGAAGTAGTTTATCATTTAAAGCACTTAGCCATGCAATTGCTTTCTGATTATCATTTCCAGTGCTTGACAGACCCATCTTGCTCGCGTGACTGGCCCTTTGTTCAGCACAATTTCCCGATCACCTTTCTTGAAAATAGGCACGACATTTGCGCCCCTGCACGCTTATAAAACCAGACCTTCCTCCTGTGACTTACTGAACAATATATCGAGTGGTGTAGCAAGAGCCTCAACCTCATTCAGTGAACGCATATTTGGGAGGTTTCATGAAGGCTATGATGAGCCTTACATGGGTCTAGTTGTTTTGATAACCTATCTATACCTGTCGGTTTCTATGTCTTCCAAGACTTCATCCCTCTCCCACTTTGCAAATGCTTGGACAGTAATGTCATCTACGGTGAAAACACTCAGCGGATCACACAGTTCTTCATCAGCCTCAATAATTCTTCGCCCCGAGACTGATTAACCGATTATTTGCTCCTAGTGACATTATGGAAAGCTTAATGATCTAGAGATCTTATCTTTTGTCTCGGTTATGATCGATCCTTCTGACTTAATCTCAGGATTATCTTTACATTATTATGCTAGAAGGATTGACAGAATCTGAAAGTAAGCCATAGATAGATTGGTCGTGGTCTTCGAAATATATATATATATATATATATATATATATATATATATATATATATATATATATATATATATATATATGAAAGCCTCTTAGCGAGATTGTGCGAGATGAAGTTACTTCCACTCATATTTCGTAGAGTATTTTTTCCTCTTCTCTTTTGAGATGAAATTTACACCTCCATAAATCAGCGAAAATCAGTATGATTTTCTCATAAAAAAAGGGAGCTTCATCGGTCGTAAAACACAGAAGACTCGAGATAGGATCTCGCCCTCTCCTCATATAGCAGAAAGATGGACTCGTATTTTCCATGAAACTCAGTCTTAAAAAACAAATCTGGAAAGCAGTCTTCAGACGTGATGTGTGAAACTGACATTGTCACAGTAGAGACACAGTTATGATTTACTTCCGAAAGCAGTTGTCTACTATTACTGCTCCTGCCACTACTCCTACTACTACTTCTTACTACTACTACTACTACTACTACTACTACTACTACTACTACTACCACCACCACCACTACTACTACTACAACTACTACTACTACTACTACTACTACTACTACTACTACTACTACTACTACTACTTCTACTACTTCTACTACTACTACTACTACTACTACTACTACTACTACTACTTCTAGTACTACTACTACTACTACTACTTCTACTACTAACTACTGCTACTGTTAATACTACCACTAAAATGTACATAGAATACTCTTTAGATAAGTCTTGAGTGTAATATCGCCTAGAGAGAAAGGTACGGCACTTGCTATCGTCTGGTGGCCATATTTGCGACGGTCCTTGTATCGCTCGTACTCACGCACTCTCCTTAGATATATCGTCCATGAATATGGTGGTACTGCGTTAAAGACAGGGTCAATATGGTGATACTGGGGTAGACAGGGTCAGTATGGTGATACTGGGGTAGAGACAGGAATCAATATGTTGGTACTGGGTTGGAGACATGGTCAATAAGGCTATACTGGGGTGGAAACAAGGGTCAATATGGCGACACTGGGGTGGAAACAAGGGTCAATATGGCGACACTGGGGTGGAAACAAGGGTCAATATGGCGACACTGGGAAGGAGACAGGCTGTCAATATGGCCTTAACCTCCCAGTACGCAACCTAACCTCCCAGGACGTAACCTTAACCTATCAGGAGGTAACCTTAACCTCCCAGGACGTAACCTCTGTCAGGACCTCCACGGGACAAAGGACTCCGAGCCAGAGACGAACCAGAGATTAGAGAGTAACAAACGACCAACCGTTTGATAGAAGAAAAAAAAAATTCACAGGTAGAAACGGGGAAAATAATAGTGTGCAACGAACGACTTGTATCAGATCCCTGATACCTGGGTGGGAGTGAAGAGGGGGTGATTACGTGTACAGACGCTCAAGGCTCTTGTGACTCAGGGTGTGTCATCTACCTGGGCCAGGGCGCCAACAGAGTGACGACGGCCCGTAAGTGTCGCCACCCTGCCACACACGTAAACATAAGCCCAGATCGGACGGTGTCGTCTCACGGGTGACTAAAGGCGGAGTGATTCAACCATCTGATGTAATGGCCTGAAGAGAGACGCGCTACATGAGCTTAGCATAAAATACTCGTGTGTTTTCCCCTGACAGTGGCTCACAAATTTCTATTTTGAATCGTTAGATTCTCTTCTCTACAGAAGAACGGGATAAGAAAACATTAGAGGAGTGAATGTATTATCCTCGTGTCTATTAGGAATATGACAAAAAAACTCCAGTGAGATGAACACTCGTATAATTTTCTGGAGTAGAAGCTACTGGAATTTGATATTATAAGAAGAGACACGATGATGACATGCCATCAATAGTGACTTTCACATTTCAGTGTAAGTTATGCCACCTAACACTCCATCACGAGCGAAGACAGGTGAAGCTGAGTGGTAAGTGTCAAGTTTTAGATATACGAAAACACGATCGTAAAATCTGGCAAGTGAAGGCACCAAGTTAGGCATGACTAATGGTTGGTGTCGGGCCAGATGGTGACTAACTGAAGGAAATAGATAGATGGTACACGTTTCCTTGTTGCTCCATGGGCGCTCTATTGTCCCCGTAACCTCCATCTGAAAGATATTTATTCGTGTCTAAAATCATTTATACTTGAAGCCTTGCAATCAAGGTTGGCGCGCTGATGTAGGTGGGTACTTTCCCTCCCCGCGAGGATTTCACACTATGAGAAGATGGCCCACTAAACAACAGCGTCAGTCTAGTTTATCGTCCATAAACTGGCCATCACCATAACGCCGCGGGTTCTGTTTCCAAAGGAGAGACGTACGTAAGTCAGTACCGAGGCTTTGTTCCCCCTAAATAAGGAGTTTCTTTTCCTACATATATTATTCTTTTAATTTCTCAAATTAAAAAGAAAAAGAATCCTTTCATGCTGATTTCTTTTCTTCTCATTTTTCACGTCACACACTAATTCACTTCCTACATTCCCGCTAGTAGATTTATGTATATGTGTTCTCGTTTTCTTCAGTGCAGTTTATTTCTTCCTAAAGGGATTACTATTTCTACACCAGTGGTTCTCCTAATCCTTTACCCAACCATCGTGGCAACGTGGACTCTTCCTTCTCCTGACTGTGAGTAATTCCTATTTCTCTTCCTCAGATTATGTTTTCCTGGAAGCTGAACCTCAGAATGTCGACTTACATTTCGAGGGTTTGAGGACTTTTCGACTCTACGCTTCTCGGTTCACACTTTCCTTCGTAATTAGGTTGACAACCGCTCTAGTGGTGGCTCACTGCGCCGCCGTCGCTAGCCCTCCCTAGAGAGAGAGAGAGAGAGAGAGAGAGAGAGAGAGAGAGAGAGAGAGAGAGAGAGAGAGCGGGGAAACCCGTAAGAGTGTGAGAGAGACATAATGCATATCATAATTAGCGGCAGCATTTGCCTAAGTACACACGGTATGAACAAATATCAACATTTACATGGGTTAATCTCAAGCTGTTCTCGGGCTGCTGGCGAGACAATTATCCAGAAAACGAATATAAATTTTTACCATGAACCACCACCACACAGGGAGGTAATTAGAGAGTAGCGGGCGACGCGGTGGTGGCAAGGGGTTTAGGAACAGGCAATAATCTCATTCAGTGGCCGATTATATAACAATTACGTCTTTTAAGAAAACAAAAAAAAAACTGTTTTGTTTTAATCATCGCGTGAGTTAATTGTGCTCAGGATGGTGGATTAAGAAGGGGTGTTTGAAGAGGTGCACCTTGGTGAGGAGGGTGTCCGACGAATACTTATCTTTGGAGGAAGGTGAGGAATATCTTTTTTTGCTTGACAGTGAAGGAGGAGGAAGATAGGAGAGATTAGCCGCTGGTGATTACCCTTGTGTCACACCTTGACCCCTTGGCTGACACCGGATGGGGGGCGGCGGCCGGTCCTCAGCTCGCTTTAAAGAAATCCCAGATGAACCCCCATTCAGGTGGTGGAGAGGTGGGGATTTATACTGATCAGGAGGGTGATTCATGGCCGGAGAGGGACGCATGCGAAGCGACAGTCACTGGGGACGGAGGGATTAGTCAGAGAGAGAGAGAGAGAGAGAGAGAGAGAGAGAGAGAGAGAGAGAGAGAGAGAGAGAGAGATTCCTCCTGGCGTGGGTTGGGCAACTAGTTTGGAAAATGTTACTTTGGTGGGATGTAAATGAGGGTTTTCGTATCGCTTAGGAATCGCTTGACAAAATAAATATAAAATGCACGAGAATTTATGTATAAAGGATTTGCATACGCTTACACATTTGAATTGAAGGGCTGCGTGATTATATGCACAAGTTCACAAGCACAAACACTATGCTAAACACGTGAACACACACACACACACACACACACACACACACACACACACACACACACACACACACGCACACACACACACACAGGTGGCTGTGACAACGAGTCTATGACAAACACCACAGATTAAGCTTATTACGACCAACAGTTTCATCTTAGACCCTTCAGTCTGGCTGTCCAGACCACGTTTACAAAGGACACTACTGTGACCCTGCGCAGGGAAATGCACCTGGAAGCTCCATCTAGACGGAGAAGTGGCCATATGGCCGTGTCAAATTCACACTCACCCACCCAGAGGATCATATGCTGCACGCGATGCTACAGTGTAGGTAAGGGTGGCGTGTTAGCTCTGTATTATCTTGTGGTGTCACCCAAGGGACTCGCCAGTTTCCTTGGAGGAAGCAGAAGGTAAATATAATTACTCGGGGAAAACAAAGCTACAGCAGTCGACGCATTTACTGTACGAGGATGGAAATTGCTATATCGTGACGACGCTGGTGAGGAGAGAGGGGGGAAAAAATGAGACGGAATGGGTTGCTGGAGACGGAGGGAGACAGAAATAATTTTCTCTAAGATATTGACTTGCAATATTTAGATGCACAATCACTTGTACATGTCTATCATTCATGCAACTGGAGGAAAAAGAAATGAGGGAATCTATGAATAAGATGTTTATGTAAATTTGATAGAGAGTTGCTCGAGCAGACATTGTTTATATATCAACTTAGATATGATGACACGCTTAAGCACCAACGTCTGATGTCATCTTTTACTATAAATCCTGATTTGCGATGAGGAGAATGATATAGTGGAGATGCTGGTCCTTCTGTTACAACTGGGGCCAACGAGAGCCAAACATTAGATTAAGTCAACGTCTCGTGAGCAAATATATCGGAACCTGCAGGTAAAATAAAAGATATAGAATGAAGGAAAGATATCAGGATCATTCGTTATCCTAACGATATCTTAAGGAGACGGCAGACACCAGTCAAAAGCAAATCGAATGCATATATTCTCGACCCTCGCCGCGCCTGAGTACCAAGAGAAATTCGCTACCCGTGTCTTCGCTCAAGCCTACGACCCATCTGCAATCCATAACTCAGAGAGAAACGGCAGGAAGCAACAACCGGGACTCATATATTCGAACTGTTATTACATTACAGATGAATATTTAATGGAAGCCTTGCTCTGACCTTCATTTGTGTAAAGCCTTGCAAAACCCCGAATTTATTGGAAGCGTAGCGTTGGTAAACATCTCTTCGAATTTCGAACCCTTGCTATCATAAATATTTCTTCGAACCCTTGCTATCATAAATATTTCTTCGAACCCTTGCTATCATAAACATATCTTCGAACCCTTGCTTTCATGAATATCTCTTAAAGTCTTGCAAAAATGAACATCCTTTTAGAGTTCTGATCCATGTATCTACCATAACACATACATAACGGCCATTCACCACAGCTAATTTGTCAGACTTCGCCAAAGACACAAAAGATTTGATATGTAAACATGGATATTACATGCGTGCCATGCGTAGTATGAACATTTTCGTCCTGAAACGGATTCGTTCGTTCCTTGAAGCTTGCGTTCGAAATCCCTGCCATTTTCTCCATTGTCTTGTTTGTCACTTGGTTCTTCAAGCTTTGAGCCCATCAACCGCCAGGGTCATTATGGCTGTTAACGTCAGGCTTAAAAATCCACGAACCGAGATTGAACACACACCCCCACTTAACATGTGGCGTGGCCCATGTTGTCTTACTATGGTGTGAGTAAATAACTTTTATATTATATTTTTTGCTCTTTTCAAGGCTTATGGAAGAGTATATAAGATTCTGACATCTACTGTTCACTCGTCTTCGAAATAGGGGGTTGGCTGTGCGGTTATAATGTAGGATTTTACGAGAATGGGGAGGTGATAGAAAGGGATGTATAAAAAAAAGAATGGTAGACATCCAATATGAAGTAGGAAGCTCAAGCGTAAGTGTCTGGTGGAGTGGTGATGTTGATGGAAGAGCCATAAAGAGGGAGAAAGACGTTTGGTGATTTCCAAAAATGGAGTTGAAGGAGGAAGCTTGATGGAGTGATGGTGTTGAGGGAGCAGCAACGTAGATGGAAAAGGACTCTTGGTGGTTTGACAGGGAGGCAGTGAGGTAGGTGTAGAGGTATACTTGGTGGAGTGTTGGTGTAATGTAGGTAGCCATATGGATGGAGAGGGATGGTGTGTGTGGAATGATGACTTCTAAGACACAACTATGTAAATGGAGAAAGGCAGTTGGCGTGGTGAGGGTCTGAGGACTAGAGCGAACCACTGGAACAGAGGAGTTAAGATGGTAGGTGCAAGGGGTTAAGGAGGGGAGGAATTCTGGCTAGATTATAGTGAAGTGGCAGCAAACATCCGTACAAGACAGGGAGGTACGCCCGATGGAAGTAATGACGTAAAGAGAAGAATCTGAAACAAAGGCGATTAAACAGTGTGTGAGATGGCTAGGCCATGATGCAGAGGTGAAGTGGACGGAGAGAGAAGAGAGAGAGAGAGAGAGAGAGAGAGAGAGAGAGAGAGAGAGAGAGAGAGAGAGAGAGCGTGCCAGGGTGTGGGAATCCATCTTCCATGACAGCCCTGCAGACAAAGAGATGAAATAATCATGTGATGGAATTTTGCTTTCTCTCTTCTTGGGAGCGAAGTGAGTGTGTAATTGGAATAGAAAAATCAAAACTGCATATTCGGAATAGAGTAATTACTAGAATACTGAAGACCAAAAGAATTGCTAGAATTCCCGAGTTATGGTGTAGTAATTACCTTCCCGAAAATGAAAGGTGGAGTATTGTGATGTCATGAATGGAGTGGAGGAACAATAGGAGCAGGTGGAGTGGTGTGATGAGATTAGTGGAGTGAGGGAATAGATCATGGTCAGGTGAAGGAGTGTGATGTGCTGAGTGGAATGGAGGAGATGAGTCGTTGACAAGAACTCATTAAGGTATGTACTGCATCATCAGTTGTGGCCGAGTTGTGTGGCCAAGTACTGGGTCCAGGTAGTGACGGAGTGTGTGGCCAGGTGCCGGGGCCAGGTAGTGATGGAGTACATGGTCAGGTCATATAGTCATCGAGTGATGGAGTCTGTCTCTTCCGTAACCTCCGCATTACCTTCTCACCTTCTCCATCACTATTTTCCTTCACCCTCAACATCCTCCTCCTCCTCCTCCTAGCCACTCGCACTCCCATCGTCATCTTTATCTCCCCCAATCACCATCTTTAACCTCAGCATCACCATCATCTAACCTGTGCTTCACCTCGCAACCTCGCTTGACCTCACCGTCCTCACGACCCCGTAACCTCCACGTCACGCCGCTACTAACCCAGCATCAAGTACGGAATGCCAGGGTACAGGAGAACGGGCCAAAGGTCGCGTCACTCTGGCTTAATGCGCAGTACTTGTGTATTGGGTATGCTGGTTTCAAGTGATGGATAACACTCTCTCTCTCTGGCTCTCTTCGAAAGTGGTATGTGAATGAGTTCATCTCCTGCTGGCGCACGCGGCGTCGAGCCCAAGGCTTATGAGGACTCTAGTTGTGGCGTTGTCCCATGATATTGCGACAAGACCTCCTCAGGACTAACACCAACTTCCCTGCTGGCGCAGTAGTTACAGAGGTTTGCCACGCACGGTTGACGAGAACACTCCAGCCATCGTCGAGTTCGACGGGAGAATATCCTGCCTCAGGTGTCGTGCAATTGCCCTGGAGTTCCTGGAACTCAACAGAGGAGGATTACGACATAACGTCTGGATATGATGTGCCAAATATGATCATGCCACGTAAGACATGCACTGGCGGTAATGTCCAGCACTACAGGGGTCCCAACAGTTCAGGATGAGGTCAGGTTGTTCTATAGTGTACTAGAGCGATGTTAATGATCTTGATTTGCACGGGATCCTCCCCTGGCGACTGACCAGCTCTGGAGCCGAAGGTTGACGCTAAATCCATCGTGAAGGTGGGGATGTAAGTAGCAACAACGAAATTATGGGACCTATGCAGGCTCCCTGGGGAACGCCTTATGTTATGGGACTCTCTACACTTGACACAATTAGTTTTGTCAATGTAAAATTTTCCCTAAATACCCTTTATGAGAATGATTTCTTTTGGCTTGGTAGTTCATATCTTAATCGTTCATGGAAATGATGGTAACGTCTTACCAGTAAAGTTACTTCATATATAAAAAACAATTATTGAAAAGGTATTTCAGTTCTTACGTAAACTCAGACAAAATGTTCTTTATAGGAACGCATTCTGGTGGGGTACCTGTTTTCACTTTCTTTGTCCGCCATGGTTGAGATTCCTCCAGATGCTCAATCTGGTACAGTGAGACGGCAGCAGTGAAGGCTCTGGGTCAAGGGGGCGGGCCAGCAATGCTACGTTAGTCAAGCGGACGTTGACGGCAATATACATTTTTTTTTTTCTTTTTCCAGTCACGACAGCCCTGTGTGGATAGCATGCCTCCTCCGTTATATCATAAATGATTTTGTTTTGACCCTCCATATTCTACAGTGACTGTTTTAGACACTCTTATGTAGCGCTGGTGCTTTTCTTCTTGCCCGCACGAAGTAACTCTTGATGCTTGGGGTCAGGCACGACCGTAGAGGATTCGAAGCTTACCGGCAATGAGGTTCTTTGTCTGCAATGTTAGCCAAGGTCAGTCGTCGTCACCCCTGCGCCAGGACGCCTGGGGTGGAGCACACCTCCTACTGGTGTAGGAGGAGGTGGTGTGTGGGTCCTTCGTTACTCCCGCAAGGACCCAGTCTACCAGTCTTAAGCAGATTATATACAAAACCTCTTCCCTGTGGAATTAGTAGAAGACTCGTCGATTTACCCCAGGTACCTGAATAGACATCGTGTTCTTATGGTGTTTACAATTATAGAGTAAATATATTCTGCGAAGTTCGTCAGGTTTTTTTTTTCTCTTTTTTTTACGAACGTGTTTCAAGTACAGACCACAAGGGAAGCCGGAGTAGTTACGGTAAGGTCACCAAACTGGTCTTGGAGGCCAGACTGTAGTGGGTGGTCAAGTATATATAAAAACGCAGTTTTCAGTCTTTGATATATTTTTTCCCTCCCTTTCTTTTGAAATCGAGATCGAATCCAGGGCTACAAGTTCGTCAGACAGGAGCTTGCAGTCACAGGGTACCTCCCGTACAACACATGATGTTTTATGAGCCACCGAAAATTTTGGGCAGAAAATGAACCTGTTAATTGTAGGTCACGTCTCATTGAAACCAGTCCTGTCGGGGTTACGTGGCGTCGCTGACGCTAGTCATTATATGATTCTGGTTCCCTAGACGGACCGACCCATGATTGTCTTATCCTGAAAGAGGATCCTTGCGAGGGAACGCTGTTCGTAGGAGAGGCGTTACTTATGGATATAAACAAATGTACATTTTTCCACCCGTAGGCAAGAATCTCTACTATATCGTTGCTCTTTTGATGGATACTCCCATTCTTTAGGATGGTAACTCACTGTATTGTATAGGAGTATGCGAATATATGATTACTATTTGATTACTATTTTTCTGTTACTTAAAGAGTTTTTACACTCGTGTTGCATCGTCTCTTAACCCTGTACACATATACATGTGTGTGTATAGACGCACACATCCCTCACCCCCTACACCCAGTCAAAGACAAGTATTCATTTATCAACCAACTCCCAAGGAGAGGGTGAAAACCTGGGCTGGGTGTAGGCTGTTTGTCGCGCCCAGGATTCGAACCCCATGTAGGCCCGACCCTGGGCGGGTCTGTTTAACTCATGGTCTCAGAGAAAAAGACGTTGAGGAGAGAGAGAGAGAGAGAGAGAGAGAGAGAGAGAGAGAGAGAGAGAGAGAGAGAGAGAGAGAGAGAGAGAGAGAGGAAAGTATCAGAACATCATCTCGAGTAATAAGTGTGAGAGGAGGGTCATATTTTGGGAGTGGAGGAGCAAGATGGCTTGTTGACTTACTTCAAGAGCTGGTGGTGAGGCGGGGTTAGCGCTCCTCCTCTCCGGATCAACCTGTTCATCTACATAATTTGCTCACATCTTCGCCAGAGATGTCAGAACTACGCACACATTAACATCTGCGTCTACGTGTCTTCTTATCTCTTTACCCAGTCATACATATCTATCTCTTTTCATCTATATATATCTTTATCTACATGAATATGACACACACACACACATATTAGGATATATATATATATATATATATATATATATATATATATATATATATATATATATATATATATGTATATATATATATATAGATCAATCTAGTCTCACCATGTGCTTTTCTAAACTTAGATTCTTCTGGTTTCTCCTCTTTTCTAACCTCACTCACTTCCACGACCCTCCTCCAATCATTTCCTCTTAGCCTAAAGCTGTTACAAACCCTCACACTCGCCATCACCGAGTGAGAATGAGACATCCCACACCAGCTGCCCCATCTCAGCACATTCACATCCAAGAATCTCTCTCTCTCTCTTCTTTTTCTGCGCCCCGTAGTTACAGAATGCATCACTATTTCAGCCGTGAGTAAGCATCCTCTCAAACCTGTGCATTCATCTTAGGGAAACAGATTCATCAATAACCCACTCGCATTTCGAAGACAGTCGTATCCTCCTTGCTGAAGAGGCTTGCGCTATAAGCACAGAGCTGATTATGCCCAGCTGAATAAGTTAGTTCTAGCGGACGCCACGAATTCCTGAGGGAAATCCAGACATTCAGCAGCCACCCTTACCTCACTACCGTGTAACGTAGATGCTCACACGGCAACGCTCCCACTTCCCTAATTGGTCGTTTGAGAGTCAGGCCTCCTGCGGATTGGTTGTTTGGGAGTCAAGCCTCCTGCTGATTGGTCGGTGTGTACGACTCAATTAGTGAGTACAAGACGAGATTTGGTCTAACGGCGCCTTCGTTCATAGCCAAGAGAGGGAGGCTGGGAAGAGGATATGATAGATTCGTATGAAGAAACTTAAGTGTGCTTAATGGCAAACTGTCTTCATTTATCACAAGGTAATTATTATTCATCGACCGGACCACATTGGCCAAGAAAGTTATATTTAATTAACTGAGTTTGCAGCTCTTCCAACTAATTAAGATTCAGCATAAAAAAAGGAGGAAAAATTTGTATATATTAAAGTTTGGACAGGAAGCAATTAAACCCTCATCAGCGAACGACAAAATTTGGACCAATCGGCAGGAGAAACGCATCCCGTTTTCTTTCAGCGTGGTAAACAGTCAGGCAGTAAGGAATTTGGAGGAGTAAAATATTCTCTATTCCCCTTCTATACGTTTCTTAGATTAAAGTAATCCTCTTGGCAACAAAGGGGCAAAATATCTTATCATCCTTTCCACTTATTCTTCCTTAATCTTTCGTACTCATCGGCCTTTACCACAGCGAGATGAATCAGGCCAAATTTACATAACGACAGAGTGATATTTTTCACTAGTAACTTTTGCGGGAATGTGGCCTTCTTCTCTCTCTCTCTCTCTCTCTCTCTCTCTCTCTCTCTCTCTCTCTCTTCCTTTCCCTCCTCTGTATTGCTTTCCGATGATCGTGTTCGTCCTCTTCGTTATGAACCTCCTCAGGGGTCGTTTGTTCCTTCTTCAGGTATTGCGACCTCGCCCGCCTCCTGAAAACGACGGTAGGTCAAGGGAGGTGAGAGGGGGGCATGGGCGGCCCAAAGGAGTGACTGACGTCGGGGAAGAAGTGTGGGCATTCAAAATCAAAGTCAAAATGAGGTGGAAAGAAAAACCCACTCGCTCTGTGTGATAAGACTATTTCCAATATAAGTAAGGGATGATATTAGAATTTCAAAGGTAAAGACCCACCTTGGGCGATCTGTCAATGTGGCAAATTCAAAATCACGAGTTTTGTCACGTGTGTGCCGACACAGGCTGGCTGTATCATGACTAGTGGTTCTTGCTTGTGTGTCATAATCAAAATCATAAAGTGGGAGGATTTCGTATACTATCACTGTTAATTTCAATAACTAAGACAAGATGATGTAGTTACTAGTTTCGCATTTAATGATAAGGGAAGGATGTTGTGTGTATGTGTGTGTGTGTGTGTATGTGTGTGTCAGTAAATCTTGAAGCCTCGGGATTGGATAATGATATACCCTGAGTAGAGCCTTGTTATGTTCATTTCAATACCAAAGGTTTTATACTTCTCTGCCAAGTTTCAACCGATAACTTTCGCTAAGAGGATTTATGGAGAAGTTAAGATGGTTCGACTTCGTGTGAGTGTGTGTGTGCGTGCGTGTGTGTGTGTGTGTGTGTGTGTGTGTGTGTGTGTGTGTGTGTGTGTGTGTGTGTGTGTGTGCCAAAATTCAGGAAATTTATCAGTATGATCAGAGATTTTCTAGACTAATGCCTTCAGTGAATCTCAAAGTAATAAGTATCCATCACACCGTGATAGAAAGCATTATATATATATATATATATATATATATATATATATATATATATATATATATATATATATATATATATATATATATATATATGTATAATGTATTCATCCGTAAAAGAAAGAAAGAATAGATAAGGGAAATCACATCTATGTTGCTAAAATTCACGAGAATGGATAAAAGTTTATTGTGAAAAGTCGAGTATCAGAATGAGAAAAAAATTCGCCATAAACGCTGCGTATGGAAACAAATGCATCTCGGAGATGATCCGATAATGCGCTCAGTCCCCCGTCGATACTTACCCAGTCAGCCCTGATAGAGATCAGAGATGGATGGGATCCCATTTCCCTCCATCCTAAAGAGAAATTTTCGACTTGATGATCACCCATTTTCTTTCTTCGTTTATTATCCTCTTTTTATTTGTATTACGTTCGCTTTAAACACCCCCCCCCCCCCCCAATCGATCCTGAAGACTTATTGCCTATGACGATTCGATAAAGACTCATTTTTATTTAATAGGTTATTTGATTATCACACGTTTAACAAATTAACAAATAACGTAAATAACTTTATGCCAACACGCGAGTGCAGGCTATACAGCTTTACCATTATAAGTCAATTTGTTTTGTGGAATTTATAAATCGCTAAAACCTATTGGTTATCCAGTGTTTACTAGCATGAAAAAGATATCTAGAACAACATAATTTATATAGATTTATGTATTACTAATTCCCATTAAGACTGAATAATATATATATATATATATATATATATATATATATATATATATATATATATATATATATATATATATATATATTGAGTGGGAGATGTATAAAAGAAAGAGACAGGAGGTCAAGAGAAAGGTGCAAGAGGTGAAAAAAAGGGCAAATGAGAGTTGGGGTGAGAGAATATCATTAAATTTTAGGGAGAATAAAAAGATGTTCTGGAAGGAGGTAAATAAAGTGCGTAAGACAAGGGAGCAAATGGGAACTTCAGTGAAGGGCGCTAATGGGGAGGTGATAACAAGTAGTGGTGATGTGAGAAGGAGATGGAGTGAGTATTTTGAAGGTTTGTTGAATGTGTTTGATGATAGAGTGGCAGATATAGGGTGTTTTGGTCGAGGTGGTGTGCAAAGTGAGAGAGTTAGGGAAAATGACTTGGTAAACAGAGAAGAGGTAGTAAAAGCTTTGCGGAAGATGAAAGCCAGCAAGGCAGCAGGTTTGGATGGTATTGCAGTGGAATCTATTAAAAAAGGGGGTGACTGTATTGTTGACTGGTTGGTAAGGTTATTTAATGTATGTATGACTCATGGTGAGGTGCCTGAGGATTGGCGGAATGCGTGCATAGTGCCATTGTACAAAGGCAAAGGGGATAAGAGTGAGTGCTCAAATTACAGAGGTATAAGTTTGTTGAGTATTCCTGGTAAATTATATGGGAGGGTATTGATTGAGAGGGTGAAGGCATGTACAGAGCATCAGATTGGGGAAGAGCAGTGTGGTTTCAGAAGTGGTAGAGGATGTGTGGATCAGGTGTTTGCTTTGAAGAATGTATGTGAGAAATACTTAGAAAAGCAAATGGATTTGTATGTAGCATTTATGGATCTGGAGAAGGCATATGATAGAGTTGATAGAGATGCTGTGTGGAAGGTATTAAGAATATATGGTGTGGGAGGCAAGTTGTTAGAAGCAGTGAAAAGTTTTTATCGAGGATGTGAGGCATGTGTACGTGTAGGAAGAGAGGAAAGTGATTGGTTCTCAGTGAATGTAGGTTTGCGGCAGGGGTGTGTGATGTCTCCATGGTTGTTTAATTTGTTTATAGATGGGGTTGTTAGGGAGGTGAATGCAAGAGTTTTGGAAAGAGGGGCAAGTATGCAGTCTGTTGTGGATGAGAGAGCTTGGGAAGTGAGTCAGTTGTTGTTCGCTGATGATACACCGCTGGTGGCTGATTTATGTGAGAAACTGCAGAAGCTGGTGACTGGGTTTGGTAAAGTGTGTGAAAGAAGAAAGTTAAGAGTAAATGTGAATAAGAGCAAGGTTATTAGGTACAGTAGGGTTGAGGGTCAAGTCAATTGGGAGGTAAGTTTGAATGGAGAAAAACTGGAGGAAGTAAAGTGTTTTAGATATCTGGGAGTGGATCTGTCAGCGGATGGAACCATGGAAGCGGAAGTGAATCATAGGGTGGGGAGGGGGCGAAAATCCTGGGAGCCTTGAAGAATGTGTGGAAGTCGAGAACATTATCTCGGAAAGCAAAAATGGGTATGTTTGAAGGAATAGTGGTTCCAACAATGTTGTATGGTTGCGAGGCATGGGCTATGGATAGAGTTGTGCGCAGGAGGGTGGATGTGCTGGAAATGAGATGTTTGAGGACAATGTGTGGTGTGAGGTGGTTTGATCGAGTAAGTAATGTAAGGGTAAGAGAGATGTGTGGAAATAAAAAGAGCGTGGTTGAGAGAGCAGAAGAGGGTGTTTTGAAATGGTTTGGGCACATGGAGAGAATGAGTGAGGAAAGATTGACCAAGAGGATATATGTGTCGGAGGTGGAGGGAACGAGGAGAAGTGGGAGACCAAATTGGAGGTGGAAAGATGGAGTGAAAAAGATTTTGAGTGATCGGGCCTGAACATGCAGGAAGGTGAAAGGCGGGCAAGGAATAGAGTGAATTGGATCGATGTGGTATACCGGGGTTGACGTGCTGTCAGTGGATTGAATCAGGGCATGTGAAGCGTCTGGGGTGAACCATGGAAAGTTGTGTGGGGCCTGGATGTGGAAAGGGAGCTGTGGTTTCGGGCATTATTGCATGACAGCTAGAGACTGAGTGTGAACGAATGGGGCCTTTGTTGTCTTTTCCTAGCGCTACCTCGCACACATGAGGGGGGAGGGGGATGGTATTCCATGTGTGGCGAGGTGGCGATGGGAATGAATAAAGGCAGACAGTGTGAATTGTGTGCATGGGTATATATGTATGTGTCTGTGTGTGTATATATATGTGTACATTGAGATGTATAGGTATGTATATTTGCGTGTGTGGACGTGTATGTATATACATGTGTATGGGGGCGGGTTGGGCCATTTCTTTCGTCTGTTTCCTTGCGCTACCTCGCAAACGCGGGAGACAGCGACAAAGCAAAATAATATATATATATATATATATATATATATATATATATATATATATATATATATATATATATATATATATATATATATATATTCCTATGAGTCCACGGGGAATATGAAACACGAAAAGTTCCCAAGTGCACTTTTGTGTAATATTCACATTATCAGGGGAGACACAAGAGAGAAATATAACAGTCAGTTAATATACATCGAAGAGACGAAGTTGGGACGCCATTTGCATGTTTACCAAATGGCGTCCTAGCTTCGTCTCTTCGATGTATATCAACTGACTGTTATATTTCTCTCTTGTGTCTCCCCTGATGATGTGATTATTACACGAAAGTGCACTTGGGAACTTTTCGTGTTTCATTTTCCCCGTGGACTCATAGGAATATCTTGATCACGCGCAAAATTGTGATCCTTTCCAATAAATATATATATATATATATATATATATATATATATATATATATATATATATATATATATATATATATATATATATATTTGGATGTTCACATGATTGGGCTAATTTTACAAATCTCGTCATTACTGATGAAGGGCCATATGCACAGAGAGAGTTGATGGACTTACAGACCAAACCTTACCAGATACTGATAGATGTTAACTATACACTGATAGAGCCTTAAACACCCATGTCCACGTTCTTAACACTTATGAGACATGACGAACCAAATATCCACTCACTAAACTTCTCCCACTGTGAATCAAACATTGGAGTGAAGAAGTTCTTCTGTGAGTTTGTCCTGTGGTAACAAATTCTACTGTGGGGGTGGACTATAGGTTTTATTGATATAAAAGTTTGTGACTCCCATAGCATGTAGGGTGAATCAGACGGATGATAGGAGTGTTAGATAAGTCCTATAGCATCTACGATGAATATGTCTTAGTGTTCTTTATTAGGAATACGTCTTATAGCATTTACCATGAACTCGTCTGATCGTATCTAAGGTTTTGAAATGTAGCGTCTATGAGAAATAAATCACTTTAGCATCTACGATGAATAACTCATGTACATTCCTCCGTGAACGCAACGGTATCTATATTGCTAAAGTCCTATAGTATCTACAGTCAGTGATCCCTATGGTAACTGGAGTGTAGAAGTCGTAATGGTATATCTATGGGTCGTAATGGTGTATCTATGGGCAATAAGTCATTGTCAATAGCGACACCTGTGTTGTACACTGCCCTCACAAGTGATCCACTTTGGGCAACAAGCCATGTAAGAGAAGGACACCGAAGGGAACAAGTCATGTGCGACGCCTTGGGGGGAACAAGCCTTATAGGCTGCCTAAGTGAAGTGGTCATGTAAGCCACCTTAGGGAACAAGCCATATACAATCCAGGTAGCCTAGCTTGCGGGAAGACGTGGCTGATGTATTGGAGGCTGCGGCCATATATGATGAGAGATATGTTCAGACGAGTCACCCTCTTGCGTATACCTGAGGCGTGGGAATTATAGGGAGAGAGAGAGAGAGAGAGAGAGAGAGAGAGAGAGAGAGAGAGAGAGGGGGGGGGGAGAGGAGAGAGAGAGGACGCATGTGTTAGGATATCAGCTGTGGTTCTCTCCCGACCATAGCTGGCTGGCGCATACCCTGTGTCAGAGAGCAGTTTACCCTCACCATAGATAACTTCGTTATGTTCTATGTCATACGAGACCAGCCAGCGATGATGGGCAGCTGTCGGTGGTGTCAACTTGAAACTTGTATATATGGGACACTTCTCCCACAGGTGGGTCGACCCACCTCAAGTCACCTGATCTAGGCAGGGATAGAATGATCTACGTAAGGACTGGTTTTGTCGAGGTAAGGATGGGTTAGTCTAGGCAAGGATGTGTTAGGTCTTAGTTAAGGATAGGTTGGCTGTAGACAAGGATGGGATAGTTAAGGCAAGGATAGGTTAAGTTTGCTTGGCCAAGTGTCTTTAATAATGTTGTCTGAAGAAATGAAATTTTGAAAGAAAAAAAGATTCTTTAGGAGAAAAAAAAACTATAGTATGATTACCCAATTTCAATCATTTCTTGAGTATTTGCGGTGGATTTGGTTACTCTCTTCGTGTGTTAGATTAGTTAAGACAGGAATCCAACACCTGCAGGGGATTAAGACACCCAGCGACCAGCCATAGAGGTACCATTCAAGGGTGGAGCCATGAGAGATACTGAGGCATGTAGCAGCCATGGTTGTGAGCCATCTCGCTGGCTGGCTGGTTAGCTTGGGGGCTGGAGGGCTGGGGTCGGGTAGGGACATATCCGTGAGGGACCAAGTGATAAGAGCACAGCACAGGGAGTGATGTATATGATCGTACAATAGGTAGAGTAAAGCAAGACTTCCTTCCTCTCTCTATCCTCTCTCATTTTTTCTCTCTCTGTCTCTCTTTCTGCTGGCAGTACAGTGAGAGGACAGTACTCTAGTAGTCAGTGACACACACACACACACACACACACACACACACACACACACACACACACACACACACACACACACACACACACACACACACACATACACACGGCTACAAAGGCGGCAGGTTTGGCACAGAGAGCAAACTACCTTAATTGGAGTGTGATTACTACCTGTGTGTTGAAGAGAGAGAGTTTTACAATCGTGATGCTCTCTCTCTCTCTCTCTCTCTCTCTCTCTCTCTCTCTCTCTCTCTCTCTCTCTCTCTCTCTCTCTCTCTCTCTTTCCGTGTGTGTGTGTGTGTGTGTGTGTGTGTGTGTGTGTGTGTGTGTGTGTATGTGTGTGTGTGTGTGTGTGTGTGTGTGTGTGTGTGTCTGTTTGTCTGTCTGTGTGCTTCTGTGTGTGTGTGTGTGTGTGTGTGTGTGTGTGTACGAACACAGCAGGATTAGCTTTGGACCAGCATGGAGGTAGGGGACGTAACTAGTATTAGAGAAAGGTAAAGGTTGGAGAGAGAGAGAGAGAGAGAGAGAGAGAGAGAGAGAGAGAGAGAGAGAGAGAGAGAGAGAGAGAGAGGACGAGTGGCAGTGAACCTGTGAGAGTGAACGAGTGAAAGTGAACGAATGGGGCTGTGCCAGCCGGAGTGGACGGATGAGAGTGCTCGAGTAGGAAGGAATTAGCGAGTGGGAACGTACAATTGTCAGCGAACGAGTGAGAGTGAACGTGTGTGTGTGGGGGAGAGGGCTGCACGAGTGGGAGAGAAAAGATGGGGGAGGACAAGGCGAGTGAGGGAGTGAGAAGCAGTTGAACTGGAGGGAGAAACGACCTCACCAACTGCAGTGCCCAGATGGTGCGATGCCAGAGTACACAGATGGCACCAGTGACGGAGTGCACAGATAGTATCAAACCAGATGGTGCTGGCGCCGTATTGCGAAGACTGTGCTCGCGCCAGAGTACACAGACACAGACTGCCAGAGTACGCAGTTGGTGCCGCACCAGAGTTCACAGATGGTTCAGAGTTAGTGAGTGTTGCATCATCAGGCGGCACTTATGACGTCACTGTGCGATTTGACTAATCAGGAGCCTGAGGGGGAGGTTCATCAGCGGTTGCGTCACAACCTTGTTGTGACGCAAGTGGACCGTGAAATGTGATCTTACTCTTGATGAAGACGTCGCTGGACGGGCAGAGGAGGAGGCAACTATCCAGCCAGCTAGCCAGTCTCAAGTGATAGAGCCTACCAGCCAGCCAGCCAGCCAGCCAGCCAGCTAGCCAGCCTGACAGCCCGCCAGCTAGCCAGCGAGCTAGCCAGCCTGCCAGCCAGCCAGCCAGCCAGCCAACAGCTTCCTGCGACAGAGCCAGCCAAGCCGGAATCCTCCTGTGACATCAGAGGTTTATCGTGAAGCCTTGGCCAGCAGTCTGAGGGTTCCATATCTTGATATTGCTTCAAGAGGGCAACATGTGCAGGAAGAACACTGTCCACCTGGAGCAGACATGTCTGGTTGTCAGGCCCTCCAGATGTGAGCGGGTGATGAAGCCCCCTGACCACATTACCACTCTTGCCAGTACTACACCGCACAAGAGATAGCTTTATCTACGCTCACCCTCTGTGTGTACATGCGACAGAGAAATACATATACGCACGTATACTCACACTTCATTAATGTATCTAGTATTCTGATAAGTTGAGCAAGTGTTTGTGGGAAAGACTGTAACCTAATCTATTGCGTCTAGAGTGTGGAGCTGTACATCTCAGGGGGTCGCTGAAGCGAAGAGCAACAGCACCACGACCACCTCGCAGAGACTCTGTGGTTTTGTTTGTGTCACACACTCGTTACGCAAAGCGAGTTGCTCCATTTGCTTGGGAAGAGAGAGGGGGGGGGGGGGGTTAGAGACTCCAGACAAACATATGCGTGTTTGCGTTCGTTTCCTTATACGCTGCTATTACTGTACGCGAGCTGACGCCGTTCAAACAGAAGGTAGAAACAATACTCCTTAATCACTATCTTGGGGATCTGGTAAGTGAGTTGTGTACACAAAGGAAGTTTGTCGATGTGAGGCTGCAGGTTTTGTGTGTTCTGTCGGTCCGGCCGGCTCGTGTGGGTTTTGGTGGGCAAGGGAGAAGTGCGTTGGCTTGACCTCACACCTGCAAAGACAGAGGTCAGGTAGGGGTTCACCACAAGATAACTGGTCCTTGGATGTGTACGACCGTTCATCCAGGGATGTTTGTCCTCTTCGTCAGGAGTGTTGTGTGGGTTGTTTCTAGCACTAGCAAGGTTCCGCCACTTGTACTCAGAAGCGGTGGTCCGGCCCAGGAACAACAAAGACGGCGGCTCAACACGGTGTGGAAGGCAGCATTATGGCTCGTCTAGACGGGATCCCACTGGGAATCCGGTGATGAAGGAGGAGGATCCCGGGTGAAACCATAGTGGGCGTATAGAAGAAACTACAGCCGAGGCTCGTGATGGCCATAAAGAAACCTTGGAAGACACTACCATGGGTCCATAAGGAGTCCTGGAATAAAGTCTGGAAGACGGCCATGAAGAGGTCTTTGAAGACATCAAGCGAGCATCTGCGAAGGATCTTGTTTAGCATGAAAATACGAAGGTAATGGAGATTATAAGGTGGAGTTGTTGGGGAGTTCAGAAGGGGGGAGGGGTAAGTGATGGAAGCCTTGGGGAGGGAGGGGGACTGGCTGGTGGCGTGGCGGACGCCGCCACCGCGCGGAGTGAGACGTCAGGGTGAGTGGGTGGGGACGTGGGCGTGTGCCAGGAGGACCAGACCCACACTGACCTATGGTAGAGCATAAGGTGAGATGTACTAACCCAACCAGGCAGCTGCGGGCAAATGGGGGGGGGGGGGGGGGGCGGACACCCACTCACTGACCCCTTCGGTATAGACCCCGTAGAAGAAAACCACCCGTGAGACACCGTACCGTGAGGACCACAGAGGACATCACCGTACCGTAACGGGTGCCTGTACACAGTACGGTGTGTCTCATGACACCGTACCATAAAGGACCATAGGTACACCATCGTACCATAACCGTTGACGGTCCACGGCAGAGAGATGCGGTACCATGTGGGCCACAGGTACATCCCCGTACCGTAACTGGTACCGGTACAGAGAGGGGATGGTCCGCTAAGGGTCCTGCGCTCCGTCACCCAAGTGAGGATAAAAAGCCGTAAAGATCTTCCTGATGGCGATTTTACGAGACCACGAACACATGGATGTTATTGTGAGCGTTTTTTTCTTCTTTTTTTTTTTTTTTTACGGTTCATCCAAGGGACAATTGTTCACACGCAGGCCGGGCAGCAGACGCATGCCGGACAGCAGACCCAGGCCGGGCAGCAGACCCAGGCCGGGCAGCAGACCCAGGCCGGGCAGCAGACCCAGGCCGGGCAGCAGACGTATTTGAATATTGACCATCTCATCTTCAGTGGGGCTAAGCCAGGGAGGAGGAGGAGGAGGAGGCATGAGGATGTTTATTGCTGGCAGTGGGAAGGACCTGGGAAAGGTTAGCAGTGGGTAGGTAGGAGAGGGGAAAGGCCACTGAGGAGGAGGAGGAGGAGGGGAGGCCAGAGTCTCTTTCACATGGGTTAGAGAAAGAGAGGAGGAGGAAAGAGAGACAGAGATGAGGGACAGTGCGAGGAAACACTCGAGTTATGATGTACAGACGTAGTGAGTGATGTTGAGGACCGGGTGAGACTAAAAATGCAAGAAGACTCGGAAGGGAAGAAGAGAGACATGGGAAGAGAGGCTAGTAATGTGTGAATGATACATATATAGAAGAGAGAGAGAGAGAGAGAGAGAGAGAGAGAGAGAGAGAGAGAGAGAGAGAGAGAGAGAACAGTGCAACGTTTATCATCAAAACGCATATAAAAAAAGAAGAAGGAAGAAAACAAGGGAGAAATCAGCCGAGGGAGATAAGATCAGAGTGGAGCTGGCCAGCGTGCAATGTCCGGACACACCGAGCAACTTGGCCCAGCCTGGCAGAGATACAAAGTCAAACAGGGTGGGCAGACGAGACGAAAATGATGCGCGAAGTGTTGGAGAACAAAGTAGAGAGAGAGAGAGAGAGAGAGAGAGAGAGAGAGAGAGAGAGAGAGAGAGAGAGAGAGCCTGTAGGACTGATAAGTTCATATTAATGACGGTAATGAAATGAAGGGAAATTAAAGTGACGGAATGAAGTGCAACAGTGAAAGGTTGTGTTGCAGTGACAGGCCAATGTTTCAGTGATAAATCTGTGTGTTACTGCGATCATTAGTGTTACTGTGACGAGCAGTGTGACAATGAGAATTAATGTTCCTGTGTAAAGCATTGTTATAATGACAGGCTGTGTGACGGGACGAGTTATATGTGGAATGGTCAATAAAAAGCAGTAATATGTCTGCCCACGACTTGCTTGGCCCTGAGAACGACACTGGAATCTGTCCAACACTCATTCGGCGCTGAAAACCAGAATGGAATCTGTCCAAGACTCGCCCGTCCCTGCAAACCAGTGATGGAATCTGTCCAAGACTCACCCGTCCCTGTAAACTAGCAGTGGAATCTGTCCAAGACTCACCCGTCCCTCTAAACCAGTAGTGGAATCTGTCCAAGACTCATCCGTCCCTCTAAACCAGTAGTGGAATCTGTCCAAGACTCACCCGTCCCTGTAAACCAGCGATGGAATCTGTCTAACACTCACTCGGTCCCGGAAACTTCGTAACCCGCTAACAACGTCACTTCTGCTCCAAGATCTAACACATCCTGAGAAGAAAACTCACTAAAGTGAGGAAAAAAGTTTTGACGCAGAAGACTTCCTGTTTTAGGCAAGTCGGAAAATAAAAAAAGCTAAGAAGAAAGAAGAAAAAATAATCCTCGCTTTTTCTTTCATCTATTGCCTTTGGTGTTAGCTTTAGAATTACCAATTAATTATTCGTCGTCCTTCACGTTCGAGTGCGCGCGCGCGCGTGCCGGGGGCGAGAGAGTGCAGTGCAGTGTGTTCGTGGTTACATTACGTAGGACTCAGGCAGGTATAGCAGAACGGTGGAGGCAAAACGCTCGTAAACACACACACACAGAGTGTAGGAACGGACGGGGAATAATGATTCCTCTCGTATCTCTCCTTTGGGATATATCCTGAAGGACAGCAGAAAGGAGATAGTCGGATACTTCCTTCGGGACACCAGAAGAAGGACCCAACCCTTCTCTTCCTCTGTCCTTAGGGAAACGGATCTCTGAAAAGCGGAGGGCGGATACGTACGAGGTTTCATATTGCTTCATCCAGTTCGCGTTTCGGGTTCCCTCGTTTTGCTTCAGATCAAGGCAGCAGCAGCAGCAGCTGGAGGCCTCCTCCTGGGTCTGGTGCACCCGTTTCCCGTCTGTTGGCGCTGTGTGCCACGCGCGGCTCGGTAGCTAACAGGCTTAATTTCGGTCTTATATCCCAAGTCAGACGGAGCAACAAGGATGCAAATTAGTTTGGAGGCTGAAAGTACAAGATCTTTTATTTTTTTCCCCGGAGCGATATGAAACGCAGCTGCTGGAGGGAACAATGCTATCCCACCTGAGACATTTGGATAAAAACCATATTCGGTTGGAGAGGGAATGTCGCCCTTACAGGAACGTGGGGAAACGACGTGTTTTCCTTTGTCAAAGCTTAATTTTGCGCAGGTAAGACGCATTTCTGTTTTTTTTTATTCCCCTTGGCGAACGAAGGTGAAGGTGGAGCCCGGATGTTCGGACGTTCAAGCGGTTCCGTTGACAGTTATCACCGTCTGTGCTTTGTCTTACGTCAGAGTGTGTCTGGAAAACGCCTTTATGCAAATGGACGCATCCAGTTAAGACTATGTTTAGATATACTCATGAATGATGCATCCATATTCATCCTAGTCATAATTATCCCATGACCTCTTTCCACGAAAACCTCCTGGTGTTACCCAAGATCTCCCTCTCCATCTCTCTCTCTCTCTCTCTCTCTCTCTCTCTCTCTCTCTCTCTCTCTCTCTCTCTCTCTCTCTCTCTCTCTCTCTCTCTCTCCAGAGGTTCTGCAGCCTAAGGCTGCACTACTTCCAGTAGCAGGGAAATGTCAAGTTCTTTAACGAGACTGTGCCTCGGTAAAGGTGACTTTTCACCCGCGATGTAATACCTTACAAGCGGAGTCCGGTAACACCCATATATATATATATATATATATATATATATATATATATATATATATATATATATATATATATATATATGTATATATATATATATATATATATATATACAGATCCACCCCAGGTTCTACCCAGGTCT
>NC_092242.1:17405998-17448498 GCF_036320965.1 Panulirus ornatus | reverse complement strand
GGGATCGCGAATGAGGGGAGGAAGGAGTGTGAATCGGAAGGGAGGAGAGAGGACTAACCAGTCTGGAGAGGACGACGAGAAGTGGTGCTTCAAAGCACCACAGGCAGAACGGGCGAGGCTCTGACGGACGGCCAGGACCCTGCATCGCTCAGCAGAAGGACTCATTACCTATACAGACATCACTTACTTGCGACACCTGGCGATGATATCGCTGGACATGAAAGGACCCAGTGGTCTGTTGCTGTTGGCATTACTCGGGTGGTTTTCCACTTAGCAAACACTACGAATAAATCAAGCATCCTGATGATAAATTCGATAGCATTCGGTGCTTTGATTATACCCATTTCATACCATGAATCTGGCTGGCAGTTCCCACTACATAAAAAGTTGTTGGTGCGCGGTGCTCAGGAGCCAAACAGGTGTCAACAACGTGGGTTTGGCCCCTCAGGCCCCTCTAGAGAGAGAGAGAACTTTACTGTGACAGGCCAGAGTCTTGACGACCAGCCCACGCCTGCAGCTCGTCTCGTGATGACCACGGAGGTTGCGGCCCCGTTTATCAAACAAAGCCACGAAAGTTACGGTTTAATCTACAAAGTTTGCAGGGTATAACAGAAGATCTTAGAGGAACGTCCAGTTTTATCAGCCAGTATTTTAGGATAAGAGAGAAGTTAGCAAAGTAGTCAGGATAGATGCAACACAGTGCAGGGCTATAGAAAGCAAGTACAAGTGATAAAGGAGAGACATTATAAGATACAGGAGAGAATAACATGATTACCCAAGATATGATCGTATTATAAAGTATTACCTACGCTGAAATCTGTGTTGGTTAACCTGAGGGGCCGCTTGAGGAGGAAGGCTAAGGATGAAGAAGTTTGGCCTGAGGTAACTCCACTAAACTCCCAGACTTGCCGACTGGCACAACACCAAAGGCCAGTAAAGTGTTGCTCTGAATGTAAAAGTGAAATGACGATGATACGTGAAAAAAAGATAGAAAAGTCTCCTTTTCTCCACTTTACATTTACTACTATTGCTACTACTGCCCTTCGTGCGGTCTGACTCTATATTTTCACATTCCACTCAGTATTGTCGCTTCTTGCAGGGGCGACAGCAACCAGCCAGGCAGGCAGGCAGGAGCGTTTCCCAGACGTGTTGACACAACAATGTACTTACTTCCTCGTCGCCTGCCTCTGGGGTGAGCGAACGATCTCTCTCTCTCTCTCTCTCTCTCTCTCTCTCTCTCTCTCTCTCTCTCTCTCTCTCTCTCTCTCTCTCTCTCTCTCTCTCTCTCTCTCTCTCTCCCAAGCTGCCAACTCTTCTTTCTCAGACCTGCCTCTAAGCACCTCTGCTTTATGGCCATAAATTCACAATTCTCTTGAAGTGTAATTACTGAAGTGTAAGTACTGAAATGTAGTTTCTCAGTACCTACGACTCTGAGGTCACTTGGGACTGAAGTGGTTACTCTGCCAACTTGGCCGGCCATTGCTTGTGGTGTGATGATGATAATGTGTACCACCATATTACGGTCCATGGGTCGTGTCAGCCCACGGACGATGGGATGTGTTGATCATACCATCCCCAGCAGGTGTTGTAGTCAAGGGAGACGTCAGTAACTAGCGCTGTGTCGTAACCTCACACTGCCAGAGGTAAGAGGGATAAGAATGTAATACGGGCAAGATGATCCAACATACCAGGTGTGTGTGTGTGTGTGTGATGATCCAACATACCAGGTGTGTGTGTGTGTGTGTGTGTGTGTGTGTGTGGGCTGCCAGCGACCACAGACTTGACGGTGGGGTGAGAGTACATTCTTACTGACGAATGCTTACGACGTGCGCCAAAAGGCAGGGCTGCTAGAGCACGTCACCGCAGGAATAATGTAGAGCAACAAGTTGAAGGTATGAGTTTTTTTATTGTCAAGTGCTATTGTGTACGAGAGAGATTGGATGTTTATGGACTGAAAGGACACCTGGGCCAAAAGAGTGAAGCTTGAGAGCCACTGAGGTCTTGTCTCAGAGAGAGAGAGAGAGAGAGAGAGAGAGAGAGAGAGAGAGAGAGAGAGAGAGAGAGAGAGAGAGGAGCCTCAGCACGGAAGCCAATCGTCTCCATTCGACCACCTGGGTAGATGTAGGCTAGACAGGTCGGGGCCTTCGGCTGAGCTACAGCCACTGGACCCGCAGTTCCCCCTGGACATGACGAGATGCCTGGCAGTGTTAGTACGACGTCTCACGTGATTTGAAATCCCCGTAATCAGAACGCTATGGATGCGGAATATTAGGGAAGCTGCCTCATGATCGTTCTTATGTAGAGAATGGAATGACATGTTGTCTACGTGTGGAAAAGTATGGTGTATAATTATGAGGATTCTATCTGTAGAAATTGTCATATGATTCATCTTTTTTCTTTGTTGAGATGCTTCTGTAGTGAGTGTAGGAGGTATTTGCATATTCGACGCTTGTCAAGTCATGGGTGAAACTTATTTACATTTAGAGAGGTCTAGTGCCACAGGGTGAGGTGCTGGTCAATTATTTTTCGAGCAATGATGGACGTTCATCTTCCTGGGATAACTTGAACGTACGGTAGTTCATCTGGTATAACTGAGTGTGTATAAGAATTCACATAAGTATCATGAATATATGATATTCTTATTGGAGTCGTTAAACAAATGGTAATGTGTCTGATAATGGTGAACGTTTATGATAATCTGTCTGGAGTGATTGAAGGTATCATTTTTTTTTCTTGTTCGGTTCATTTGACATATGATTTATCTGGGATCATTGAACATGATAATTCGTCTGAGAGCCTTTACCGTACAATAATTCATCAGGTCTTTCAACACACGATAACATCATTGATTGCATTATGATTTGTTGAAGGTAATTCCATTTTCTTCATGACGCAAAGTATATCCTTCAGTGATTTGTTTGGTGTACCCGTCAGATTTGATGATATAGTAAACCAGGAAAGGAGATGAGTGGTCATTTGACTATATTCAAGAAAGCGATAGCAGGCGGCGTCTATAGTATGTGCAATGTTCCAGAAAAAAGAATTCTGTACGATGCAAGGTGGTCAGTTTTTTTTTTTTTTCCGGGACATCACTTCGATGTCTTGCCGCATTACTTCGAGATTTGGAATATCACTTCGATATCTTAGATCATCACTTCGACGCTTCGAAGTCTTGGGGTAATACTTCGAAATCTTGGAGCAACAGCTCGAAGTCCTGAAGCAACACTCCGAAGTTTTAGGCAATTATTTTAGAGTATTGGGGCATCACTGCTAAGTCTTTGCGCATTTTTCGAAGCCTTGGGGCATCACTTCGAAGTCTTTAGTCATCATATCAAAATCTTCGGGCATTACTTCATGTCAAAATCTTCGGGCATTACTTCAAAGTCATGAGGCATCACTTGGACATGACTTCGAAGTCTTGGAGCATTGTTTCGAAGACTTGGGGTATCACTTCGAAGTTTTGAAACGTCACTTCCAAGTCTTCATAATGAACCTATTTTTTTTGTGCGTATTTCTATGTGTTTGTGTGGTTGAGGTTAGGGGTGGAGGGAAGAGGGAGAAGGGGGTCTGCTACGCTTCAAAACATTGTGGAAAATACCCTTTTTCAAGGCATATATCGTATTCTGAAAATTCCATTTTTGGAATCTTTTCTAAAAGAAATTTTATATCACTTTCTGTATATCTGTGAGTGCGTCTGTTTTCAGTGTTTGTGCATGCAAAGAAATTCTCACGTCGAGTTAATTAGCAAGTGAGATAATTATATTCATGTCGTACACTTACCTAAGATACTACCGGAAGAGCACGTTCGTGTGGGACTGGAGGATGTAACCACGAACGCGTGCGTAAAGTTGTCGTGTGACTTTCAAATGAAATATTTTCTATTGATCATCTGATATATATATATATATATATATATATATATATATATATATATATATATATATATATATATATATATATATAATGTGTGTGTGTGTGTGTGTGTGTGCGTGTGTGTGTACATATCACTAGAACAAATTGTGCGAGATTTGCTTCATTTCTTAGGCAATTTAAACCTTCTTCAATAATCTATCATAATTCCGTAAATCTATTTTAAGATTACCCGTTATTACCACAAATTATCTATTAAGCCACGAAGAATGGTATCATATGTAATTTTCTATGTGGTAAGCCCTACCTAACATTATATGAATTATTCATTAAACGATTATATACTTATGTGTCATTTTCTTTTTCCAGGTAAGTGTGTGTGTGTACTTGTGTTTCCCGAACGATCCCAGGAGTGTTGGTCAGAACAGTAAGTTCAATTTTACTCAAGTTTTAAGTTGTAGGAAAATTACATATGAAACGCGAAACACGAAAGGAAGAGGAACAGATTCCCAAACATTTCAGATAGGTTGGCTTGAGAGTACATACACATATACATACGTGTATGTGACACGCTCATGGGGATAGCAACACCCTATTTGTCCCCAAGCAGCCAAGCACACACACAAGACGTGAGTACACATGTACCCATGAATCTTGGCGCCTGGGTGAGGCGTCCCGGACGCTCGCTCCCACCGCGCCACTGGCTGCGGCCGGATTTATTTGACAAGTGTGTGAGTGTGTGATTCCCGCCCTGTCCGTCAGCCACACGGCCCGTCGCTGTGCCCGCACCGCCGCCCGTCGTCGGCTGGACGCCCGCCAGCTATTTATAAAAGAAACGGCTTATAAGGATAAGATGAACAAATGCGAAGACTTTAAGTCGCCTTCAAAGGGGGTAGAGGGAGGAATGGGGAGAGGAGGGAGTCAGACGATGAGTTTAGAGGGTGACACAGACACCCCCTCCCTCCCTCTCTTTCTCACCTGTTTCGGCCCATTATTCTTTCCGTCTCTCTCTCTCTCTCTCTCTCTCTCTCTCTCTCTCTCTCTCTCTCTCTCTCTCTCTCTCTCTCTCTCTCTCTCTCTCCTGGTGATGGTGAGGTTCATGATCAAATAGGGACTTACGAGTTAGCTACACCTCCCACCCCCACGTACAACCTGCGACAAACAAGACAGTACAATTATATCTGTTGTACCAGTGTATTCTTGGCTTGAGGAACGGGCGGGTGGCTTGCCTCGTTGCCTCCCGCGTCAGGAGGTATGGCCTCACCTCCCGGGCACTTGCCTGCCGCAACTGTGGTTGCTGAAGCCACATGTGGCATTGTACAAACTTCAAGGTATAGATGTAGCGTTTGTATGACCTTGAGATTCTCATAGACTGGTAAGCCCTTTGCATTTGTCCTAAGGGGACCTCAGCCCGCTCGAAGATTCCACTCAAGGTACCCCTGTCTCTCTCTCTCTCCTTCTGTCTGTCTATCTTTCTGTCTCTCTCTTTCTCCATACGTATCTATTTCTGTCATTTAGTCTGTTTGTCTCCCTATCTCCCTCAGAACGACAGGCTAGTCAAAACACTCAGCCTGTCCACCTGTCTGCACAACATGTGTGCATTTCTTTTTTTATTTTTTTTCTTCAAAGCATCACTTACACAGTCCTCCCCTCACATCAGGGCATACCAGCGACCATGCGTCACCACACTCCTGGCTATACCATCATCGTCACCATCATCCATTCCCTCAGGCCACACCATCACCGCCACAGCCACCACCATGATCCTCCTCATCATTACAGGTGGCCATCCTCTCGTCCAGGGTCATCATCAGCTGCAGTAGATACTACCCTCTTCCACCCTATGTGATCATTATTACTCTCATATCATCAGCAGCACAAGCCCTCCTTCCAGCTGCACCATCATTACCGAGATCCTCTCAGTTCTCAGCACCTTCATCGTCATCACTGTCCACATCCCTTCCACAGGATGCCATGGGGAAGGGTTCCTCCTCCACAGGGTGAGTTGTATGAGTGCAATTTAAACATTGCTCTAATTTCTTATTCCGACTCCGGTGATGTGCTTCTCAGGAGGGTCAAGATGACGAAAAGATTGAACAGAGTGAAAGTTAAGGTGTAGAAAATGATTTGTTTGACTAACGAAGGGTCAAAATACGTCGCTGGAGGTGGCCAGGAGAGGGGAGGTTGTTCTTAGGTCACCGCAGGTCACTGTACTAAGGATTCGCTGTTGGATGAGTCACTGCAGGAGGTCACCACAGGAATAGTCATGAGTCACTATACCGAAGGGTCAGTATGGGATAGGTCACTGCAGGAGGTCACAACAACTGGGCGAGTTCATTACCAGTCACTATACAATGGGGTCATTAGTGGATAGGGCAGTATTGGAGGTCACTACAGATAAAGATCATTGCTGAAAGACTCACTGCGGAAAGACTCACTGCGGAAAGATGCCATCACAGTAAAGATCCTTGGGCCGAAGAGGTGAGGCGAGTACAGACAGGTCACTACTCTGCATTTCGCTACAGGACACTACTACAGACAGAGGTCTCTACAGAATCGCCTAATACAGGAGGTCACTATAGAATAGAGGTCACCATGGGAAAAATGATTGATACAGGTGATTAACACAGCCATGTGTCACTCGACCCATTTTTTTCCCCCGACCATATTTCAGTCAACCCGTCTCCTTTCTATCCTTCTCCTCCCCCTCCCCCTCACAGTCGCAACCCATTTCATCTCATCCACCCTATAGTCCTTCCACCACACCCCACCCTCGAACCCATTAGCTAATGGCGATCCCCATTAAAAACGATTCAGGTCTATTTAAGGGTAACTTTATTTTGGACTTGAGATTTGAACGGCCTTCGAGGATACGCTAAAAGACGAGCTCCTGAGACACTTATATTTGTACTCACAGTTGTCATGTGTATGTAAAGCACACACACACACACACACACACACACACACACACACACACACACACACACACACACACACTCCAGACATACTCACAATATGCACTTACTAACAGAACACTCATTAAACTCATTTACGCGACAGGACAGGACAAACTCACAGACAAAGAGAGAATGACACACAGACAACGTATACAATTACAGACCCACTTAAAAGCCACTCTGAGACAAAAGACCACACGGAACACACTGTTACCAACACGACATGGGAATTACACTGTCAAAACACGCAGTCCAGACACGCAAGACACACAGTACAAACACACTCATATTGGACACGTCCAAGACAATCGCGTGAGTCCCACTCATACCCACAGACACACGGACATGACGCAGGAGCGCAGAACACACTTACGACATATTCACAAGACGTAAATACATTCTCCAGAAAGCACACGCTGGCTTAGGGTATTTCAGAAGCATCATTAAGACGTTTCGCAAGTTTGCATATAACTTCGCTAACATCTTAAGAACCTTTTTGGAATCAGGATATATCACCAGGGATCGATCCAGTGCCGGAGGGAAGAAACGCAAGACATATGCATCATAAAGAAAGGAAATGGAGAAATACTGATCGTAAGTGGAAAGAAAAGAAAATAGTTTAACTTTTAGTGGGACGGTGTCAGGGGATCGAGGAAGTGTACAAAGTTTAAATTAGATTCGCCCCCTTTATAAACTCTGTCAGAGTTATGTGTTGAAGACCTGGTCTTGCGTGTTGACGACGTTTTCATACGTGTAGAGATGTGTTTATGGCGTGCCCGTGCGTGCTAATGTCTGCTACTGGCGAGGTGTGAACACGTGTTAACGTGTTCATTACCGATCTAAATGCATTTGTGACGTTGTTGGCAGTGGCCGACAGCGGTCTGCCTGACGTGCCGAGGACGTGTGTCGTAGTCCTCCTCGCTCGTCTCTACTGTGGTGGTGCGGGTTGCGGCTATACAGCAATGAATGTGTACAACTTTCTCAATTTCCCCGACTGTGACTGTCAAGGTGGCTGGCTAACTTGCACGGCGGCGCCTGCTGCACTACTGGCACCTCTTACCAAGACACACACACACACACTCTCTCTCTCTCTCTCTCTCTCTCTCTCTCTCTCTCTCTCTCTCTCTCTCTCTCTCTCAAAAGTCGAGCACTTATCATTTCCTCTTCTTCCTAAGACATCGAAGACTTTCCTCTACCCTTTCTTCATTCACATCCAAGACTTACTACCTACCCCTTGGAACATAATGACTTTAAAGATATAAAAGTAAGACATCTCATTCCTTTCTCTCTCTTTGAACACCAGCTCTAACTCCTTCCTTTAACAGAATACCTTTCTCCATCCCTTTGGGACAAGGGTGATCTTCCTCTCTCAAGAGCAAGACTTACGACTCCTCTCTCTCTCTCTCTCTCTCTCTCTCTCTCTCTCTCTCTCTCTCTCTCTCTCTCTCTCTCTCTTTTAAGCTTGAGGACTTTCTTCGTCCGTACGGAGTCTGAAAGTCTCCACCCTAATCCTCTAGCCATTGCGTAGGGGATCGCAAGGATGCTAGGGCAATCCAGCTACTGAATACCATTACTTATGGAGGGAGTACACTCGGGACATTAGAAGTAATGGGACCAAAGGAAGAACAGACATTGCACGAAATCTCCTCCGTTCAGCGACAGAGAGACAGTTTGGACCCTCATTTGTCACCGATATCCGGGTACAAACCGATGAACACAAGAGCACGGTTTTCCCACGAGCATCTAACAGTTTCATCTCTAACTGTTCATGATGAAATGAGAGTTCCCAGTTGTAGAAGACAACTGTCGTCTTTGGAGATCTTGCTGTGGCCACCCTGGTGTGGTTATTAGCTACAAGGTTTGAGGACACAAGGACAGAGATGAGACTTGCCCTTCCTACCACGGTTAATTGTCAAACTACATTTGCCGATATGCTCAATGGTAGGCAGATGTACCCTCCCAGCTGGTCCAGCACCGGCATATGCACTGTAACAGCTTCATAACCTGTGATCAGCCGTCAGGAACTGGAGCCAGCTTGTGCGTTCCAGACCAGCCCTTGGTAGCTAGTCTGGGAATTACCTCCTATGAGCGAGGTGCTCCAAGTCAGCTGGGAGATCGACCCGGCAATGGCTGTTCTAGGTGAGCCGTCTAGACGCTATTACCTCAACTTGGAACATACAGGATCACAGGAGATCCCTGTATCCAGGTGGTAAGTAACCCAGATACTCGTATCCCTAAGTCCTCTCCCATCCCCGACCGTCTGCGACGGCTGCAGCTGCTGGAGTACAGCAGGCGCTCTGGCAAATTGGCAGGAGGGTCGACTGAAAAATTGGCCCAAAGTTTTCCTTGGCTGGCTGGCTGGATGTTAGCTGGAAGGCTGACTGAGAGACCGAGTGGCAGTCTGCCCCGGGAGTGTAGATGGAAACTTGAAGGCGGATTGACAGCAGAATAAGCTGGAAATCTGAGCGAAGGTTATCTGGAAGATTAGTTTGAAATTTGGGGAGTTTCGACTGTAAGATTAGCTTGTAACCTATTTTCTGGAAGGTTGTCTAATAGCTGGAAATCTGAGGGAGGATTGGCAGCAGGATTAGCTTCAAACTTGACTGGAAGGTTGTCTGAAAAGCTCACTGAAAATCGAACTGGATGTTCCCGCTTGGAAAATTACTTTGGAAACTCGTAGAAGGGCTGACTGGAAATCAAGCCCTCAGTCTGTTTAAAAGTACAGCTGGTGGACTGAATAAATGTTTGATTGGTAATTAGGCTGGCTAGATCAGAATATTGGCTCACGAAGGGACTGGCTAGCTACAAAGAATGGCCTGAGTACTGTCTCAGAGATATGTGGGAAAGGTTGATGGAAAGGTTGACTGGTATTCTGACTTTATGGCTTTTCTCTAATATGAGAAGGACTGTTGTTGGGGAAAGTGTTTTGTCTGACTAGTAAGGAGGCTGCTAGTTTGATGGTTGATTAGCAATAGCCCTGGAAACTTGACTGACATGCTCAGAAATGTGGTTGAAGATGTGCCTGGATAGCAGATGGGACGATACCTTGAGGTACGGTTAGCTGGGAAGCAGGTTCGAAGATTGGGTCCAAGTGGTGTTAACAGGAAAGACTGGCTCAGGGCTCGGTGGATGGTGGATACGACACACGTACAAAAAAAAAGGAAGAGACAGTTGGGTAACTAAAGACATTTACAACCATCTTACTTTTCTCATATCACTTATTTCCCCTCTTCCCTTTTATGCCGACGTCAAAACTTTATCTAAAGTGTACTCTACTACCCCCCCTGTAAAGTCGCTGGTAAATATTTATCACTTCCGAGTCCGGCCAGGGGAGAATTACGGAGAGTGTCCGCCGGCTGGGACGACGCTGGCCCCAGATACAGGAGGGAGGACCCACACAGAAGTTAAAATGACATTAAAGGGCACAACAAGTCCCCGTCAGTAGCAATTACGTCTGGAGTTGATCCTGGAAAGTTTTTAATGGGTGGATCGTGGGAGGGGACCCATAGGTGTTGCCGGCGGTGGTGGGTGGTGGTGTTGTTGGGGATGGTGTTGGTGGAGGTGGTGATGGTGGTGGAGATGACTGTAGGGACGGTGTTTGTGGAGGTGGCGATGGGGGTGGTGTTGGTGGAGATGCTGCTGGAAGTGCTATTAGTATGTAATGCTGAGGGTAATGGTGGAGACCACTGGTACATATGTTGGAGAGGATGCTGGAGGTGATTATGGTGATGATTTTGGTAGTGTTGGTGGAGATGATGGTGAAGGTAATGCTAAAGGTGCTGGTTATGATGTCAGGGATAATGTAGTAGGGAATCATTGCGATAGCAACAGATTTGCCGCTGGAGGTATAGTGTTGGTGTTACTGCCGGAGATAATGGTGGGAAATAATGCCAGAGATGGTGTCGGAGATAATGTTGAAGGTGGTGATAGTAGTCGTCTTAGAGATTTCACATTGGGGCTAGTGTTGGAGGGAGATGATGGAGGTATTATTTGGAGGATACGGTGGCGGTACTGTTGGAGACAGGTGCTGGATGTAGTGTTGGAGATGATACTGAGAACGATGGTGGAGGTAGAGCGATTGGAAGCAGACGGCAGACAACCCTCAGCATCGTAGCATACATATGGCCAGGTGCACGAGAGAGAGAGAGAGAGAGAGAGAGAGAGAGAGAGAGAGAGAGAGAGAGAGAGAGAGAGAGAGAGAGAGAGTTTTCTCACCAGTTAATCAAGAGTCATTCGTCTTGCAAAGGGAATTCTGCTTTCAGACTTTTCCTGAGCTCAGATAGTCAGTAGTGTAGTGAGGCTGGCCAGAGTTTAAACCAGTTTTTGCTACCCTACCGAGTCGTCTTGCCGCCTTGCTTGTGTATGTACACGTATGTCTACCTATGTAGCCTTGTCTACGTGTATGTCTGGTTCTAGGTCCATCCGTTTGCATGTATACGTCCGTCTTGATGTCTGAATAAAGGCGTGTATGTATGAATACCTATTTATGTTCATACCTCTATATATGGTGAAGAGCGGATGTAGAGTATTTCTTTCCCTCTTCCTCACTGTTCTCGACCCCCATCTACTTCTACAACGAGGTGGAATTTGCCTCTACGTTTATTGCTCTAGCTGAAGGTTTATTCAGCCCGCCTGTGAGCCTGGGTCGGCGGGACAGAGGTGGTTGAGAGGACAGGACGTCCAGACAAGTGGTGCGTATTCAAGCTGTTGACGGACGCGAGCCTTGTGAAGGGTCAGCAGTCCAGAGGAGTCCAATTGTGCGTCCAGAGGTGTGTGTGTGTGTGTCTCGCCCGTCGCCACGCCATCAGCTTTGAGGAAGCCTTTGTCAGTCTCCTGTTGCCCTCGACGTCCGAGGCTTAATTTTGTGTTCAGACTTGATGACAGAGAAATTAAGGTTATGGTTCTCTATTTCCAAACATCATTTCCAAGTTTGATTTCCCAAATTCCACCCGCTAACGAAGGTCTCCTCTCTAGAGATTCGTTCGTCAACTCAGTCACGCAAGGTTGTGGCTTCTTGTTTACCCGCGCGTGACGGTACGGTCGTCAGCACAAGCAGTTGTTGATGGTCGCTCATGACTCAGGGCGTTGGTGGATATATTCCATTATATTGGTATCAGGGCTGACCCGTGTAGGACCTGAGGTCACTGTGAGAGATGTGGACGATGAGTGGCCGTTCACTACAGTTCTAAGTCATCAGGAGGTCGTATAATAACTCGAACAGATCACCAAAGATGCCGAGTATACACTGAGGTTCTCTCGGAGGCCCTGTTGTCATTCGTGGTCAAGCACTCCGCCAGTGTGAAGAACGACGAAGATGATCGCGACTGTGGCCTCTAGTTCTTAGAGACCTGCAGTGGAGCAGGTCTTCCCTGAGTTCACGTTGCGGAGAGCATGGCCGGTGGCGTTGGTCTGAGAAGGTGATGATTAGTTTAGTTAATAATTCCTTTAACGAATTTCCTGTCGAGGGATCGTAGGGACACTGGGCTGTGATTCCCTTAGATTAAACTCCCAATATTTTCATGAACTACGGTGACTCCTGCTTTTTTTTCCCCTCCTCAAGGAACACTTTCGCTGGAGGGGAAGAACTAAATATTTCCTGAAGAGGAAAAGCAAGTTCTCTGACGTAGTTCTTTAAGATGTGGGAACTTACTTCATCTGGACCTGTTGCTCTCTTGGTGTTTATTGACTGAAGGAGTTTCCAGGTTTGTTCCTCCTTGATGTTAATGTTTTCACAAGAGGAGAACAGAGTTGTGGGAGGACAGCAAGGGGAGGAGGGAGGAGAAGAAAGAGGAGAAGAAGGAGGAGGAGCTCATCTGTCTGGTTTCATAATGTTCGTCCTAACGACGAACGTTTTCTTTTCTTTAAGGTTCTTCTTTCTTTTGTCTTCTGTATTGTCAAAAATCCGGTCGGATTTGCTGAATCTAAGTTTCTCAGATCTGGAATCATCCCGTTTTTCTTTCACAAGTGAGCGTGTACTTGACTGAGCCACGAGCCAAGTGTATGGAAATGTGTGGCTGTGGTCCAGCCGTGCGCATGGATGTGGAAGACCAGGGACTCTTAACCGAGTACCTGAAGGTAATGGGTTGGGCTGGGCTCGGGTACGACAGAGTCATCCAGACGAATAAGACCAACTTACTAGAGCTGATTTCGCTGCGTCTCCATCCTGTCTCCTTTCCCATTTCGACATTGGGCCATTTCATGGTGTTCCTTATCCTTGATGCTTTGTGCTTGTTCTCAGTTATCTGTGCTGGATGTCTTCTGTCTTGAGTCCACAGAGAGCCACGCGACCTGTAACCGGACGGAGGGTGATGGGTCTTTTGGGCACGATGTGACCCAACCTCTTGCAGGATAACTGAGGATGTACGATGTGAACGCTGCGACCTCCCAGTCAGTATCGTGTCCCTCCTGAGATCAGCGACGCAGTCTTCGTTGGATGAGTGTCCGGCCAGCCAGTTCGTTAGTCAGTATGTTCCCTGAGCTAGATTTCTCTCCGTTGCTGCCCTCATCCAGAGTCTGCTGGGAGGCTGACCTGGGATAACAGTCGAAAGCGCCATGTCGATTCAGTAGTGTTTATTTTACTGTCTTCCTCTTCTCTCTTGTATCCTCTCTTCTCTCTCTCTCTGTCTGTCTCTCTCTCTCTCTGCCCGTCAGGCTCTCTTTGTATCTGTCTACCTATCCATTTATCCTTTACATCAGAGAAAATAGAAACCGAGCTAAGGTGTAGGTACAAACGACATGACGTCACAGTAGAGTTGCCAGGCATCACCGTATAGACGGGGGGGGGGGGGGAATGTGGAAACCCTGCGCTCTCATTACTTTAACCCAGTTTAGCCCCGACTCTATTTGATTTGGCAGAGGTGGGAGCGGAGGAAGTAAGCATCATCTTTATATCAAATTCCATTTACAGATGGCCGTGAGTTCGCTGTAGCTGGTTCCTCAGTCATCCTAGACACACGGAAGGAAAGCCAGGTTTGAATAGAAGAGTGAAATAACATCCTTACTGTCTCACACAATACGTATGATAGTTTAGAATTGGTCTCTATAAGTCTGTGTCATGTCAGCGTTTGAATGAATCTTTCTGCGATCAATTTTTTGTTGGTAGGATGTTTATAGAACCGACGTCCCTGTGATTCCTCTGGGCCAGTGATAAGTAGTGCGATTCATCACTGGGAGGAACTCTGACAACGGTGATGACAGAGATGTAACTAACATATACACGAAGACACCTGTCCGACAAATAGACTCAGGCATGCGTGCATAAATCCGACGAGAGAGTGAACACAAACCGCTTCCATCAAGGGAACACAGGTGTCACAAATCACTTTACATCAGGGGAACCAACACAAGTGTCGCACACCATCTGTCACTAGACAAACAAAGGTGTCATAAACGACCTTACACCAGGGAAACGCAGGTGTCAGAAGCCACCACACAGCAGGGCAGCACAGGTTTGCACATGTGTCGCGCACCGCCTTGCATTAGGGAAACATAGGACAGGTGTCACACTAACAAGAAATAGCAATACTTAATACTCCCATTTTGGCTGAATACCCCACACGCTGAACCCACAAGGTAAACACGGGTGTTCATCGACTGCTCAGAGAGATGGTCTTCGAAATCACTTGGAACAGATCAGTGAATCCATTAGAGTGATCCGAATGCATTGAATTTGGTATGCAAATCAAACTAATATGCTCCCTGATGGCCTGTGTTTCAGTGTCTTTAATCTTTCTGTACAAGAAGACTATGTTGTTTCCCTGTCTTTAATGCAAGTTGGTAGTGGTACCTTTTGTGTCATGTTACCAGGTCAGTAACACCTGGATTCTATTAATTACTTTAAAAGTGCTGGACTGAGTACATTAATCATAAATGCAGTTCACACACAAGGATGCATTTATGTAGTTACATCATATAAGCAGTGACCAAGAGGAGTGAGCTTGCTCGAGACAAACACTGCCACTGGCTGATCTTGGTTGATCTGAGACTCAGCTCACGAGGACAGATTATATGAGAGGTACATCACAAGGCCAGGTGATCTCAGACTTGGCTCATAAGACTAGATGATCTGAGGTGTACACCCCCAAGGCCAGTTGATCTCAGTCTCAGCTCACGGGGGCAGATGATCTGAAGGTTACACCACAGGGCCAGATGATCTCAGTCTCAGCTCACGGGGGCAGATGATCTGAAGGTTACACCACAAGGCCAGATGATCTCAGACTCAGCTCACGGGGCCAGATGATCTGAGGTTGTGCGCCACAAAGCCAGGTAATCTGAGAGACAAACAGAGGGCGTAATGAGGAAGGGCGACTGGTCCACCAGCAGGAGGCGTAGATGAAGATGGTGGTCGAGGCGTGAGATTACCCAGGGGGTCAGGGGACGAGCCTTGCCCAACAGCTAAGGTACTGCCGGAGGTGAAGACCCACCCCCACAACATCCCACAACCGCCCTTAGAACTCTCGTTTACTGGCTGTTCTATGGTGAAGAAGGACACCTTTGACGAGGCTCGTTATCATCTTCTCTTGACGAAATGGAGTTGAGTTTCGTCGAGGATCGTCTCCATCTAAAGGAGTCCATCATTACCCTCCTACTGTGCGTTGCGTTACCAAAGGACCCATATTCCGGCTGTCGTATTTTTTCATAACTTGGGCAAAATTTTGAGCTACGGACTTGAAGGCCGTATTGAGGTGATCAAAGGCTACCAATATTATCCCGGGGGAGCGCTGGTTCGACTCATACCAAGTTATACGTACATACAACTCAAATACAACAGCAACAGACCACTGGGGAACACTGCATGTTGTTATATATATATATATATATATATATATATATATATATATATGTATATATATATATATATATAGTAGTGCAGTTGTCATAGTGTGTATAGTGAGTACAGAAATGAGGTGTTGCATAAGTCAAATACCTGTGAGTGTCAGGAGGGAAGGCGAGTGAAGCTGTGTGTGCCAGTGGTCCGAGCACCGGCCCGGCTGCCTCCTCTGACCTAGGTGGCCAGGAATGTTGGGGTCGTCGCCAGCTACAGCACAGGTGGTGGTGGGATGGTGGTTGTGGTGGTTGTGGTGGTGGTGGTGGTGGTGGGATGGTGGTTGTGGTGGTGGTGGTGGTGGTAGGATTGCGGTGATGGTGGTGGTGGTGGATGGCGGTAGGATGATGGGTAGATAATGTATGATAGACACTCTTTGAGTAGATAATGTACAATAGACACCCGTTGGGTAGGTAATGTACTATAGACACCCGTTGGATAGATAATGTACAGTAGACATCCTTTGGATAGATAATGTACTATAGACACCCTTAAGTAGATAATGTGCGATAAATACCTTCTGGGTAGATAACAATGCGACAGATTTCCGTCGGGTAGATGGTATGAGACAGAATCCCTCACCTGGCAGATAGACGATAGATAGCCACTTTGAACTGTTAGCAAACAAGATGGTGTGAAGTAGTTAGGGATTAAAACGTATTAAATAGTTTGATTCATCCATTATAAGGTGTGATCAGTGATTGTCATGCTGACTGATTAATTGATCACCTGATCACTTATTTGATTGATTCATCTTAGATGAATAGATGGAACACATCATCCATCACCTCTGCCACATCTTCCATCTCTACCACATCCTCCATCCCTCTCCTACACCCTCCATCCCTCTACCACACTGTTTATCACCTCTGCCACTCCCTCCTCCTCTCTACCACTCCCTCCTTCTCTCTACTACTCCCTCCTTCCCTCCCTACCACACCCTTCAGCCCCCAGCATCACACCCTCGCCAGCGAACCCTTGTAGCAATGACAGAGTCGAAAGGGCGACTCGTACTGAACTAATTATACTGTGAGGGTTGTAAGAGAACCAGTCATGCAGAGGGAGAACCAGTCATGCAGAGCGAGAGCCAGTCATGCAGAGGGAGAGCCAGTCATGTAGAGGGAGAGCCAGTCATGCAGAGGGAGAACCAGTCATGCAAAGGGAGAGCCAGTCATGCAGAGGCAGAGCCTGTCATGCAGAGGGAGAGCCAGTCATGCAGAGGGAGAGCCAGTCATGTAGAGGGAGAACCAGTCATGTAGAGGGAGAGCCAGTCATGCAGAGGCAGAGCCAGTCATGCAGAGGCAGAGCCAGTCATGCAGAGGGAGAGCCAGTCATGCAGAGGGAGAACCAGCCATGCAGAGGGAGAGCCAGTCATGTAGAGGGAGAGCCAGCCAGTCATGTAGAGCGAGAGCCAGCCATGCAGAGGGAGAACCAGTCATGTAGAGGGAGAGCCAGTCATGCAGAGGCAGAGCCAGTCATGTAGAGCGAGAGCCAGTCATGTAGAGGGAAAGCCAGTCATGCAGAGGCAGAGCCAGTCATGCAGAGGCAGAGCCAGTCATGCAGAGGGAGAGCCAGTCATGTAGAGGGAGAGCCAGTCATGCAGAGGGAGAGCCAGTCATGTCGAGGCAGAGCCAGTCATGCAGAGGGAGAGCCAGTCATGCTGAGGGAGAACCAGTCATATCGAGGGAGAGCCAGTCATGCAGAGGGAGAGCCAGTCATGCAGAGGGAGAGCCAGTCATGTAGAGGGAGGGCCAGTCATGCAGAGGCAGAGCCAGTCATGCAGAGGCAGAGCCAGTCATGCGGAGGGAGAGCCAGTCATGCAGAGCGAGAGCCAGTCATGCAGAGGGAGAACCAGCCATGCAGAGGGAGAGCCAGTCATGCAGAGGGAGAGCCAGTCATGTAGAGGGAGGGCCAGTCATGCAGAGGCAGAGCCAGTCATGCAGAGGCAGAGCCAGTCATGCGGAGGGAGAGCCAGTCATGTAGAGGGAGGGCCAGTCATGCAGAGGCAGAGCCAGTCATGCATAGGCAGAGCCAGTCATGCGGAGGGAGAGCCAGTCATGCAGAGGCAGAGCCAGTCATGCGGAGGGAGAACCAGCCATGCAGAGGCAGAGCCAGTCATGTAGAGGGAGAGCCAGCCAGTCATGCAGAGGGAGATCCAGCCATGCAGAGGGAGAGCCAGCCATGCAGAGGGAGAGCCAGTCATGCAGAGGGAGAGCCAGTCATGTAGAGGGAGAGCCAGTCAAGCAGAGGGAGAGCCGGTCATGTAGAGGGAGGGCCAGTCATGCAGAGGCAGAGCCAGTCATGCAGAGGGAGAGCCAGCCATGCGGAGGGAAGGGCTGGTCGTGAAGTGCATGTGTTGTGAGGGCCTGTGTGAAAGAAGGCAAGTGTGTTGCACGCAGGGAGAGAGAGAGAGAGAGAGAGAGAGAGAGAGAGAGAGAGAGAGAGAGAGAGAGAGAGAGAGAGAGGAATGATGTAAGTGTACATTCAAAAATTAGTTCACGTTTGTGCTTTAGTGAACATGCACGTGGGCCCAAACCTATATAGTTAGATCCAAGCTTAAAGGCGTACGATTAAGCTCAAAGGAGTTGGATAAAACTTATGGCCATGAGATTAGGCTTATAAACATGGGGTAGAGCTTATTAATGTGGGATCAGGCTTAAAGACGAGAGGTAAATGTTAAAGGCTTAAAAGCTTACAAACGCGGAATCTAGCCTGTAGACTTGAGATCAAGCTTAAAGATGTGAGAAAAATGATTGCAGACGTGAAATCAGACTAAAGGATTTGGGCTCAAGCTTACAGTAGTGGGATCCAATCCATAGACCTCGGAAATAGACATAAGGCCAAGGCTACAGACTTTGAGACCAAGCTTGATATTAAGCTTAGAGGCGTGAGCCGAAGCTTGGATACACGAACCTAATTCTCGCCTGGAGGAGCGTTTTCCTCTACCCGGCTCTGGATAAAACTGGTTTTTGAGCAGAAAGTAAATGGCAAACTTGATTAACTCTCCTTCTTTTCGGGAACAAAATTGAAAAGGACTATCCGGGTAAAGGTATAGTTAATTACCTCCCAAGAGGCTTAGTCGCGAGGTGATTATACACTACGAGTAAAAAAAGAAAAAAAAATGTCGTGTTCATATGTACTTATTCATGCAAATTCTGCAGTGAATTCTTGCGAAGCCACAGTCTAGCTGCGGGGCCTCTGCTTCCCCAAGGAACCTCAAGCATCCCTGCGGAGCCTCTGGTTACCTGCGGAGCCTCTGGAGCCTCTGGCATCCTTACTGAGCCTCTGGTTCCCTAAAGAACCTCTGTCATCCCTGCAGAGCCTCTGCATCCCAGTGGTGCCTCTGGAATCCCTCCGTACCCTTTTAAATCCCTCCAGACCATCTTCATCCCCAAGGATCCTCTGCATTTCACCACACTCTCTGCATTCCTCCACACCATCTGCATCCCTCCAAACCCTGTGTGTACCACCGGACCCTCTGCATCTCTCCAGACCCTCTGCATCTCTCCAGACCCTGTGCATCTCGCCAGACCCTCTGCATCTCTCCAGACCCTGTGCATCTCTCCAGACCCTCTGCATCTCTCCAGACCTTATAATTCCCTCCAGACTCTCTGCATGACGACTCACAACTCAGACTGGTTAGTTGGTTAGTTGAACTTTAAACACATCAACTGCCGGGGTCATTAAGGCCGTTAACGTTAAGTTATAACCACCAAGCGAAATAATCAATTTAACACTTTCTTCTGTGTTTACTTTTAAGATCACACACACACACACACACTGCGTATGTGACCCTTGAACATAAACTGGTGAACGGAGGTTGATTCTAATCTCTGCCTTATAATTGATTCATTTTTTTTTTTATAAATGTTAGAATCACATTTTTTTTTTCTTTTGGGAGAATTGTTTTTTTAAACATGTAATCAGGATTACGTATATGTAAGCATTCACGGGCTGTCTGCGGTCGAACTCGTATAGGTTCGAATCCTGTTCGCGGCCGTTGATCCACAGTGAATCCAGCTGGTTCATCCTTTTGCTAGGGACTGGCCGATTAGTTAGGTAGCTCTGGCTTAGGCTTAGTTATATATATATATATATATATATATATATATATATATATATATATATATATATATATATATATTTTTTTTTTTTTTTTTTTTTTTCTTTTAAACTATTCGCCATTTCCCGCGTTAGCGAGGTAGCGTTAAGAACAGAGGACTAGGCCTTTTTTGGAATATCCTCACCTGGCCCCCTCTGTTCCTTCTTTTGGAAAATTAAAAAAAAAACGAGAGGGGAGGATTTCCAGCCACCCGCTCCCTCCCCTTTTAGTCGCCTTCTACGACACGCAGGGAATACGTGGGAAGTATTCTTAATCCCCTATCCCCAGGGATAATATATATATATATATATATATATATATATATATATGTATATATATATATATATATATATATATATATATATATATATATATATATATATATATGTATATGTGTGTGTGTGTGTGTACAGCATTACATATATAACTTATATATTACAAGCATTTTGTAACATAAGAAGTAAAGTTTTCCTCCATCTTCTGAGTCGTGGACCTCAGACATCTGGACGCTGGTGGAGAGACCCCTCACCGCACCTCTTCAAGCAGTATGTCGCGTGTCACCAGAGCGACGTGGCGGGAATACCTTCCATTTAGCCGCCAGTAAAGTGTGTGACGTACTGGTCCACCAGCTCGACGCCTGGCTCTCAGGGATGACTCGAGAAGGGGGCAAGGATTCCCCCCAGAGCTTAGAGATGTGTGTGTGTGTGTGTGTGTGTAGGGTGAGAAGGTTTATGGACGAAGGGAGGTGGAGGGAAAAAAGTAAATGATAGAAGAGCAGGTAGGTGCATAAGTTGGTTTTTAGATAGGTAGATAGATAGATAGATAGATAGATAGATAGAGACAGAGATAAGTGAATGGATAGGAACACGATAAGTAGATGCGGATAGATGGGCAGGTAAGTATAGGTATATGAATAAATGCATATATATATATATATATATATATATATATATATTTTTTTTTTTTTTTTTTTTTTTTTTTTATACTTTGTCGCTGTCTCCCGCGTTTGCGAGGTAGCGCAAGGAAACAGACGAAAGAAATGGCCCAACCCCCCCCCCCATTCACATGTACATACACACGTCCACACACGCAAATATACATACCTACACAGCCTTCCATGGTTTACCCCAGACGCTTCACATGCCTTGCTTCAATCCACTGACAGCACGTCAACCCCTGTATACCACATGACTCCAATTCACTCTATTTCTTGCCCTCCTTTCACCCTCCTGCATGTTCAGGCCCCGATCACACAAAATCCTTTTCACTCCATCTTTCCACCTCCAATTTGGTCTCCCTCTTCTCCTCGTTCCCTCCACCTCCGACACATATATCCTCTTGGTCAATCTCTCCTCACTCATTCTCTCCATGTGCCCAAACCATTTCAAAACACCCTCTTCTGCTCTCTCAACCACGCTCTTTTTATTTCCACACATCTCTCTTACCCTTACGTTACTTACTCGATCAAACCACCTCACACCACACATTGTCCTCAAACATCTCATTTCCAGCACATCCATCCTCCTGCGCACATCTCTATCCATAGCCCACGCCTCGCAACCATACAGCATTGTTGGAACCACTATTCCCTCAAACATACCCATTTTTGCTTTCCGAGATAATGTTCTCGACTTCCACACATTTTTCAAGGCTCCCAAAATTTTCGCCCCCTCCCCCACCCTATGATCCACTTCCGCTTCCATGGTTCCATCCGCTGACAGATCCACTCCCAGATATCTAAAACACTTCACTTCCTCCAGTTTTTCTCCATTCAAACTCACCTCCCAATTGACTTGACCCTCACCCCTACTGTACCTAATAACCTTGCTCTTATTCACATTTACTCTCAACTTTCTTCTTCCACACACTTTACCAAACTCAGTCACCAGCTTCTGCAGTTTCTCACATGAATCAGCCACCAGCGCTGTATCATCAGCGAACAACAATTGACTCACTTCCCAAGCTCTCTCATCCCCAACAGACTTCATACTTGCCCCTCTTTCCAGGACTCTTGCATTTACCTCCCTTTACAACCCCATCCATAAACAAATTAAACAACCATGGAGACATCACACACCCCTGCCGCAAACCTACATTCACTGAGAACCAATCACTTTCCTCTCTTCCTACACGTACACATGCCTTACATCCTCGATAAAAACTTTTCACTGCTTCTAACAACTTGCCTCCCACACCATATATTCTTAATACCTTCCACAGAGCATCTCTATCAACTCTATCATATGCCTTCTCCAGATCCATAAATGCTACATACAAATCCATTTGCTTTTCTAAGTATTTCTCACATACATTCATATATATATACATATATATATATATATATATATATATATATATATATATGTGTGTATATATATATGTGTGTATATATATATATATATATATATATATATATATATATATATATATATATATATATATATATATATATATATATATGTGTGTATATATATATATATATATATATATATATATATATATATATATATATATATATATATATATATATATCAACAGTGAACGAATAGACAGATATACATATATAGACATACAAATACGCAGCTGAACAGAGACGCAGTGAGAGACAGAGAAATTCTCAGGGAAGGGGAAGAAAGAGGTATGTAGGAAGGGTGTCAGATCCTTTAGTTTGCCATGTTTATCGTTATCGTTACACGTTTGATGCTCGCCTCGTACCTTCCCCTGGCGATCGATGCCACAGTGACACACGGAGAGTGACGCCCCTAGTGTTCGTATTCATCTTTTCTCGGGCGGGTTCGTTGACGAGTGTTCTTTCATGTTTGGGCATCAAAAAGCATGTCTATACACACCTCTTGATTGTAAGGTTAGGCAGTAGTAACGTCAAGGGAGGACCCAGCTGGTAGCTAGGTGGCCTCCGCTCCGTCAGGAGTGATGGACTGTTGTAGCGTCGTTGGAGGATGGCTGCTAGGTAGCTAGTCTTCACTCCGTCAGGAGTTTTAGGCTGTGGTAACGTCAAGGGAGGCTGGTGGATGGCTAGGTAGTCACTCCATCAGGAGTTTTAGGCCTTGATAAAGTTAAGGGAACCTGGCAGGTTGCTAACTAGCTTCCTCTTCGTCAGGAGTTTTAGCTTGTGGTAACGTCAACAGAGTCTTCTGTCTTACATGTATCGAGTTCGAGAGCTCCTGACTGTATCTCGAGTTTGAGAGTACCTGAGTACAGACAGACTGAGAGGATTTCATGAGTACGTCCATGACTTTATCTGAATGTCTTCTGGCTGAGTTAAGGATAGAGTCGTGTGTGTTACATGTTGTCGAGTATTATGTGTATGTTCAATCACTCATGTTTATCATTCTGTTGGACAGTTTCGGGAGGAAGGGAGTTACGCAGTCATGTCCCTCCCTTTCCTGATTTTTTGAATTTTACGTATAACGCGATTTTGCCTCTAACTAACACTGTCAATTGCTTCCCTTGCCAGAGGATTCTCTCTATGGCCTATGCACCAGCTAGAGATAGCAATACTAGAAATAACAAAATAGTGACTTTCACAGGAAATCGGGCGAGGGCTTGTCAAATTCTGCATATTCCTGGCGATCCATATTCCTCTTCGCGGGGAAGCAGGAAATGAGAATTTTCGAGCCGCTGATATACGCTGAAAAGGAAGGAAAAACGCTAACGTTCGCTTTCAGGTCACTTTACGAGCCCCGTCGTGAGTACAAGCCCCGGTACGAGAGTACAGACCGAATACAAGAATACTGACAGTACAATCCCGAGATGACAGTACGAACCCAAGGCGAAAGTACGAGCCATATATGAGAGTACGAGTCCATAGCCATAGACTTCGAGAGCTGCCAGCGGGGGCAAGCCATCCAGCCAGGCAAGACTGAAAGCCTCCCCTCGGCTGGCCGAAGCTCATGGTGCAGGACCACACTAACTTACGATGAGTATGTTTACTCCCTCCCTGCTGCATCTGCTGCATCTGCTGCTGCTGCTGGGTTACCCGTGGCAGGCTGGAGGACTCGATAAGTTCTTTAAGTCATTCAGGAGACCCACGAATCCGGAAGTACTCATCAGGAAGTTAGGTGGAGGGAGGAAGTAGGAAACGAGGCTCTGGTGAGGGAGGAAGATGTTCATGTTGGAGTTAAGACTAGTCTCACAGAGTATATATATATTTATATATATATATATATATATATAATCTAGCCTGAGCAAGGTACCCATTTCTTCATCGACCAACCCCCAGAGGTGGATGAACAGCTGGGTTGAATGTAGACCGACTGCAGCAACCAGTATTCGAACCTAGGCCCTCGTTCCTAGGCGGCCCATGAATGTGTCACATTCAGGAACGCTAACCGCTACACCATATATATATATATATATATATATATATATATATATATATATATATATATATATATATATATACGCAAGTTGTACCGGGCAAGCGAATATCAAGCTATATCATATCTATATCTAAATCAGATGGTTTCGTCACAGGGATAGTCATGTTGCCACACAAGTTACGAAGTAACGCGGGCAAACTTCACAGGGATAAATGATGCTAAATTCAAGACACTCGCTAACTTGCGTGAGACGACAAGTTTGGCTGTGTAGGAGAAGAAAAGATAACTTGTTTTTCGTCGTCTTCTCCTCCTCCTCCTCCAGCAAGTTGAGAGAAGTTATGGTCAGTTTGATTCACACTGGTCTTTCCAGGACTACAAGCAGACGTATCACATGACGGTCCACAGGGTATCTTAAAAAAGTTGAGACTCACGGACAGAATACAGAAATTAACCTTTAATTCGACAACTGCTCAAACTGCAAGACACGAACTTGAGACAGGGAGATTAGGCGTGTATGTTGTGTGTGTGTGTGTGTGTGTGTATGCAAGTCTGCACGACACGATCCTGAAATCGAGGGCTTATGCGTGTGTGTGTGTGTTTATGCAAGTTCACGTCATGCACTTTGGACAATTTTTTGAATTAAAGTTAAATAGTGATTTGTGAAAGACAGAGGAAGGAGAGGGAAAGCAAGTGGTAGGTGCCGAAGGTGACTTTCCACTTAGTGTGTAAATTCTTGCAGGTGAAGTCCGAAATCACCTTTATTATTTATTCATTTATTTATTTATTTTGCTTTGTCGCTGTCTCCCGCGTTACCGAGGTAGCGCAAGGAAACAGACGAAAGAATGGCCCAACCCACCCACATACACATGTATATACATACACGTCCACACACGCAAATATACATACCTATACATCTCGATGTACACATATATACACACACACACAGACATATACATATATATACATGTACATAATTTATACTGTCTGCCTTTATTTATTACCATCGCCACCTCGCCACACATGGAATAACAACACTACATATATATATATATATATATATATATATATATATATATATATATATATATATATATATATATATATATATGTAGTGTTGGTCTAGCAGATTGAACAAACTGTCACAGAGGTTAAGAGGTCGTGACCTGAATGAACAAACGAGAGACTGAGGGATGTCAGCAGAGGGGGAGCAACTCACTACATACTTACGAGTGGGTGTCAGCCTCTCCATACATGTCTGTCTGTCTCCCTCGCTCATGACTGTTGCTGCACCGCTCCGTTAGCATGACGTGAGGCAGTCCAGCAAGCCTCATACGAGACCGTCTCATGTCTCAGTTCGCCTTTTAAGAATTCTTTAGGCTTCTGTCTGTCAAGATAGATTCTTTCAGAAGTCTTAAATGACCCACCTTTTTTTGCCATGAGTATGTTAAGTACTCTCGATTTCTTTTTCTTTTTTTTTCCCCCTCGCTTTAACCAATACCCAGGGATCGTATCCCTTCGTATGCTCTTAATTTGTTACCTCCTTGAGACTTGGTAACATTCAAGGGACGAATATTGGATCTGTATTTTCCTGAAGAAAATAAGTCATCCTCGCTTGTTTGCGAATGTCGACGGCGTCATATTTTATTCTAATCTCTGATATAATCTCTGATATAATCATTTACGTGTGAAATGCTCTTGGTCGACGAAAGTCATTTTAGAAATCACTTTATCATATCCTGACTTTGATGAAATGTGCTCCACCTGCGTCAGGGCTGCCTCTTGTTTATTACTTTTTTTTTTTAACTCTCTCTCTCTCTCTCTCTCTCTCTCTCTCTCTCTCTCTCTCTTTCTCTCTCTCTCTCTCTCTCTCTCTCTCTCTCTCTCTCTCTCTCTCTCTCTCTCTCTCTCTCTCTCTCTCTCTGTATATATATATATATATATATATATATATATATATATATATATATATATATATATATATATATATATATATATTATCCCTGGGGATAGGGGAGAAAGAATACTTCCTACGTATTCCCTGCATGTTGTAGAAGCCGACTAAAAGGGGAGGGAGCGGGTGGCTGGAAATCCTCCCCTCCTGTTTTTTAATTGAAAAAAAAAGAAAGAACAGAGAAAGGGGCCAAGTGAGGATATTCCCTCTAAGGCTCAGTCCTTTGTTCTTAACGCTACCTCGCTAGTGCGAGGAATGGCAAATAGTTTGAAAAAAAAAAAAAAAGAAAAAAAAAAAATATATATATATATATATATATATATATATATATATATGTATATATGTATATATATATATATATATATATATATATATATATATATATATATATATATATATATATATATATATATATATGATTCCTTTATGCACGACAGTTTCTTCATTTTCTCAGCACATGTCAGGAGTGCCACCGAGATGATTCATACTAGGTGCAGAGTCGGTCACCCTGAGGTGCCTCCAGGGAGGGTGTGTCTGTGATTGCTCCTCCTAGTATTGCCCCCTTTCCTGTATTGCTCCTCCTTGTATTGCCCTTTTCCTGTATTGCTCCTCCTTGTATTGCCCCTTTCCTTTATAGATCCTCCTTGTATTGCCCCCTTTCCTGTATTGCTCCTTCTTATATTGTCCCTTTTCTCTGTACTGCCCCCTTTTCCCTCTATTGCTCTTGTTTGTAATGCCTTACTTGGTATTACTCATTCTTGTATTGCCCCCTCCCCTGTATTGCCCTCTTTCCTGTATTGCTCCTCCTTGTATTGTCCCTTTTCTCTGTACTGCCCCCTTTTCCCTCTATTGCTCTTGTTTGTAATGCCTTGCCTGGTATTACTCATCCTTGTATTGCCGTAAAACTGAATTTTCCCTTCCATACACTTCCCATTCTTCGTGTATTGCTCTTCCTATCTACTGACCCTCCCTTATACTACCAGTCTTTATGTATTGCTCTTCCTGGTGGCGCCCTCGCCTGCCTCTATACTCGAGCACTGGCATTTCAAGCACTCCACTTATGCATACCAGTTTCATCAGGGACCATAGACTCTCTGCTGAGTTCCCTCTGTTTCAACAATACGCTTCATAATAGAGCTTACCCTTTGTGTTTAGTCTCCACTGTTTCACCAGCACGTTTCATCAAAGAGCTTACACTTTGTGTTAAGTTTCCGCAGTTTCACCAGCACGTTTCATTTTTTTTTGTACCTTTCAATAATACGTTTCATTAGAGAACAGAGCATTAGTGTTTACGCATGAAGTGCGTATGTCTTAAGTTATTTTCTGTAAAGTGGTAGTAATCTGAGTGTAATACTCTGACGTGAACGTTACTTAAATAATTCACTTTGAATTTCACTGAATCAGGTCCATAAGGAAAGTAATATATCGCCGTCAAAACGCTCTTTTTTTTTCTTTTTTTTCGAATTGGATCATAAATCTTTAGTTTTCATTTCATCCCTCACTTTCAAACTGTAACTGTCGAAAGATTTCAATCGTTCTTCATCTTTACTTCTCTCCTTTATTTCCAAGTATTTACCTTGATCTCACCTTATTACCCCCATCAGCTATTACTTCAAGCTTGAACCTCCTGCTATCATTATTTCCCCCATCGTATAAAAAAAAAAGAAAGAATCAACCATACCTTATATATATTCATTAACCTTAGTATCTATTACCCTAATTTCCAGTGGGTTAACATTCACCTATACCTTGCATTTTTGTCTCATTATCTGTGAGGTAATGAGGCGTGAGGCATTAGCCAGACTGGGGAGGGGAGGCAGCGTGGCCCAAGGGACTCAGCCTTCTGGCCTGGAGAAGCAATTAATGTCAATTTCTGGGCAGAGGGTGTCGGGGGGCGCCGCCTCTGTGGCTCGGGCTGTAGTGTGATGTATCATCGCCTCACCAGACGAACTCCCCGAAAGGTCAGATGTTTGCATAGGTTGGAAGACGAGATGACTGTGGCGGCTCTGCCGGAGCTTGAGGGTTTGGTACGGTACCGGTGCTAGAGATGGTGCAGTGTACCGGTGGTGGGTGCTCGTGTAGAGTACCGTCGGTAGTGCAGGTACAGTACCGTCTCTGGATGGAGAGGGGTGTGTCACAGTGCAGGTGATTGTGCTGGCGAAATTTTTGGCGGTGGAGATGGTACGGTACCGGTGATGGAGATGGTACGGTACCGGTGATGGAGATGGTACGGTACCGGTGATGGAGTTGATACGGTACCGGTGATGGAGATGGTACGGTACCGGTGATGGAGTTGATACAGTACCGATGGTGGTAATGGTGGAATACCGGTCCTGGCTCTGGTGATGTTACCGGTACTGGAAGAGTACCAGTATGTGTGTGTGTGTGTGTGTTTGTGTGTGTGTGTGTGTGTGTGTGTGTGTGTGTGTGTGTGTGTGTGTGTGTGTGTGTTACTGGAATTCGCCTGCTTGTGCTTATATAGCGAGTGAAAAGTTATTTCTGGCAAGGCTGTATCGTCGTCAGTACACAAAAGCGAGTACAGTCTTGTCAAAGAACTCGCTTCAAAGGAGTTCATCCTGTCCTTATTGCTGAGCGTAGCGCAGCCTCGGAACTGCAGGAGACTCTGGTAAAAAGGGTCTTGGGTAATACCAGCACACTTTCGTCCCAGCATTTCCTACCACAGCGAGGTAGCATCAGTAACAGACGAACAACGATCTCACTTGTTCACATCCGCCAGGGCTGGTCGATAGAATGGGCACCTGGCATCGGTGTGTGTGTGTGTGTGTGTGTGTGTGTGTGTGTGTGTGCACATACAGAGGAGTAAAGACAAGGTGTATTTATACATACTTAATAGGCGGGGCAACACGAGTGAAAAACTATTCTCCTGCAACACACAAATAGTAATCACTCTAGCGGTCATGCGTAATGCACTGAAACCCGACCCTGTACCTTAGTTTATAGCCAAACCCCAAACACTGATTGTGGTATCCCCTAACCTCTTTATAGGCCCTGTTTCAGCCCATTGGCAGCTAGTCGTCCCCTTTACTGTTTCAGCCCACTGACAGCTAGTCGTCCGCTATATTTCACAACACTCCAAGTCGAACTATCCCATGCATGCCTTTTGCCCTCCTGAATGTTCAGTTTCTCATAACTCAAAGCCTCTTTCACTCCGTCCTTACATCTCTTCGGTCTTCCCTTTCTTCACGTTCCATCCATTTATGACGCGCATATCTTATTAGTAAGTCTCTCCTCACTCATCCTTTCCATATATCAAGGCCATTTCGGCACACCATGGTCAGTTTTCTCCCTCATACTCCGCTCACTACGATACATCTCTCTAACACTGTCCTTCCTAACACGATCAAGCCGCCTCGCACCACATATTGTCCCTGAGCGTTTTACCTCCAGCGCTTCTCCAGGGCCCAAGAACAACACTGAAGGAAGTACTATACCTTCAAACATACCTTTCTCTGCCCTTGTGGACATTGTCCTAACACACTCTCCTCCATGCATCCAGGCCCATAGCCCCTCAATTCAGCCTCCCTATATCGATTCACTACAAAGTCCACTCCTAGATATCTTAAAATGTTCCTTGCCTCCAGATACTTCCCATTCAAATTTACTCTTAAACTGTCCTGTTTCATGTCCCCCCTGCACGTCATCATTTTATCTTTGTTCAAATCATAAGTTTCTACCTTTCATACGCTCCCTAGATCGGTCACCAGCTTTTGGAGTTGCTCTCTTGAGTCTGACATCAGAAGCTAGTATCAGCAAGCAGCAAATTATTCACAGTCTTCTATCAGGATGCCATACAAGTGCCATTAAATCTCTATATGTCATCATACTTTAAAAAGTCTTATCTTTTCTTCAGTTTTATATATATATATATATATATATATATATATATATATATATATATATATATATATATATATATATATATATATATATATATATCCCTGGGGATAGGGGAGAAAGAATACTTCCCACGTATTCCCTGCGTGTCGTAGAAGGCGACTAAAAGGGAAGGGAGCGGGGGGCTGGAAATCCTCCCCTCTCTCTTTTTTTTTTTTATTTTCCAAAGGAAGGAACAGAGAAAGGAGCTGGATGAGGATGTTTCCTCAGAGGCCCAGTCCTCTGTTCTCAACGCTACCTCGCTGACGCGGGAAATGGCGAATAGTATGAAAGAAAGAAGATATATATATATATGTATATATATATATATATATATATATATATATATATATATATATATATATATATATATATATATATAGGATTACACCCTTTGCCATGAACCTCAAAAATTTGTCCAGAAAAAAGTTATAAACATTTTTCTTCTCGCGGTCTATATATGGTAGCTTTTACGATTTCGTTTAAAGGAGAATAAATTCTGATGTTCCCACATAACCCACCAGGTCGTTGGGGTACGTAACGACCATCTGGGCAACTGACGACCCCCGGAAGGACTTACTAATGATCGGCCAGAGTAGGCAGGCGGGCGTAGATAAGACTGTAACGGTCGTTGAGAGTGTCTGAGGTTAAAGGAGCAGTAGACCAGCCATTGGTCGAGGTGGTTGAGGATACTGGAGCAGTAGACCAGCCATTGGTCGAGGTGGTTGAGGATACTGGAGCAGTAGACCAGCCATTGGTCGAGGTGGTTGAGGATACTGGGGCAGTAGACCAGCCATTGGTCGAGGTGGTTGAGGATACTGGAGCAGTAGACCAGCCATTGGTCGTGGTGGTTGAGGATACTGGAGCAGTAGACCAGTCATTGGTCGAGGTGGTTGAGGATACTGGAGCAGTAGACCAGCCATTGGTCGAGGTGGTTGAGGATACTGGAGCAGTAGACCAGTCATTGGTCGAGGTGGTTGAGGATACTGGAGCAGTAGACCAGCCATTGGTCGAGGTGGTTGAGGATACTGGAGCAGTAGACCAGCCAGTGGTCGTGGTGGCTGAAGTTACTCAGAGTATTTAGGTTAACAGAGTCTTGCTTTACTAGTGAGCTGCGAGAGAAAATGCCCAGGAGAGAAAAGAGACAAGTAATACGTAAATATCAGTGCCTAAGTATACAAGGCAGAGCTCACCCTATATCACACGATGAGACGACAGAAGACACCAGTACGTTCTAAATATATGTGGGACGCCTGGTGGAGGATTGATAAAAACTCGTGCAGGACGACAAAGATGAAGAGATAAACGATGAGAAACACAGCCGTCATCCACGTGTGCAGAAATACTGTTTATAGAAGATTTGAATGTTGCTCCTATGACCGGTGGCGGAGTAGCGAATGGAGTGTCAGTGTTCAAGCAAGTGAAGCAAAAATATTCAGGGACCCGTCAGAGATCTGACAACAGAGGTAATGGTAAAAGTTGGGAGAGTGAGGACGCACAAAGACGGGGGTGGGTGGGTTATGGGGGAGAAAGAAGCGAGAAAGAAAAGTATGATCGTTGGTGATCTGTTTAGGTGCTGACTGTATCGTTATGGGAACCTAGATGCGCCTTGATAGCTTCAGGCTCTCTCGTGTAGGGAGCCTAGTTGGCACTTGTATATATATATATATATATATATATATATATATATATATATATATATATATATATATATATATATATATCCCTGGGGATAGGGGAGAAAGAATACTTCCCACGTATTCCCTGCGTGTCGTAGAAGGCGACTAAAAGGGGAGGGAGCGGGTGGCTGGAAATCCTCCCCTTTCTTGTTTTTTTTAATTTTCCAAAAGAAGGAACAGAGAAGGGGGTCAGGTGAGGATATTCCCTCTAAGGCCCAGTTCTCTGTTCTTAACGCTACCTCGCTAACGCGGGAAATGGCAAATAGTATGAAAAAAAAAAAAAAAAAAAAATATATATATATATATATATATATATATATATATATATATATATATATATATATATATATGTGTGTGTGTGTGTGTGTGTGTGTATGTGTGTGTAATGATCAAGAGCTTTCTAAACGTGGAAACCTACTTTACCTATGAACAGTTGAAAGTAAAATGAGATAATTCAGGAATAGAAGAGAAAATTCTCCTCTTCAAGTCCACGACTGACTGTTCTTGCGCCTCTGTAGTTGTAAATCTCACATGCATTTGTCCTTATCAGGTCATCAACTTGCTTCTCTACGCCTTCCAAACCCCGTGTGTCCGAGATCTTCCACTACCAAAATCAACCTCGAAAGGATCCATATGATCGTTGCTGACGCATTCCCTTTGTCTTTCCTTGTATCTTTCATAATATTGATACCATCCCACATGGGAATGAGCACGTCGTCTGTAGGTGGTGAATTGCTGAGGAGATGAAAGGCAGAGATGAACACAAGAAAAAAGCATGTAGTTTCTTTTTTGTGGCATCATTTTTCTTTTGGGAGCTCGGAGAAGCGTTGGGTCCAAAAGGAATTGTGATTAATTAGTTCAAGAATGTTGATGTGGCCAGAGGGTATAGACCGGGGTGGTGTTGAGAGATGGTTATGTATTGTCTTGTTTGAGAGAGAAACAGATCTCCAAGTTTTCGCACATCTTAGGTCGGTGTTTCTTCCTCCTAGTGTGCAATGAACTGAGATCATAACGAAAGCAGACGTGGCGTATAAGCCATCTGTAAGAAGGCAGATGGGGTCGGTCCTCTTGAGGAGCGTGATAGGAAGGACTGTTGTTTAGAATGATGTCATCCGCATGTGAGTTTTTTCTCATGCGTGAGTTACTAGGGGAAGGTCATTGATGCTTAAAAGAAACAGGACAGGCGTTAAGAATAGAGCCCTGGGGAATCCCAGCACTAATGAACACACACACACACTCACACACACACACACACACACACACACACACACACACACACACACACACAGTGAGATTTGTCTACTACACTGCAGCTGACGAGAGAGAGAGAGAGAGAGAGAGAGAGAGAGAGAGAGAGAGAGAGAGAGAGAGAGAAGAGACTCTTGAAAACTAATGGGATAATGGTACCCACTAACTGTGGGCTAATGATAGGCAATGACTATGGGCTGATTGGTAGGCACTGGATGTGGGTTTATGGTAGCCACTGACTATGGGCCGGTGGTAGCCACTGATTATGGACTAATGATGGCCACTGACTAAATTCTGAACTTTATCTTCAGATAAGAAAGAATTACAACACCAAAATCAGTACAAACAGCAAGATTCATAACACATAGGTAACCGGTATTGCCTAGAGAGACAGTTTCACAGTTAGAACGTGTGGATACTCACTGCTGAACGTAGATACAGCTGCGTGGTCGACAAAAAACTATCACAAGTAATGACTACAATGTGTAACTAGAGCCACTCTCAAAGTTATAGGAGTGACTGGCTAGCCAAGTGACAGTGTCTGAGAAATGATCATCAAACAAGCAATATGTGTTCAACAGGCCTCCCTCCACCAGTACATGTAGATAAGGCCTTGGCAACAGAACAAACAGTGGTAGAGGTAAATAGAGGAGACGAGTAATGAGAAGTAGGTAGTTTAGTGGTGACATGGGGGCGGACCGGCCAGACAGTCACCACTGCCGTGTTTACCTGACCTTCTCGTCTGGCTCCTGACCTCTCCTCTCCCCACCACTCCTCCAGCCTCTCTATGTGTCTCATTCTCACAGTGAGTTTGTCTCCCTGGCTGAGTGTCCGTCCTCGCTTCTCTCTGAATTTATGAGGCTTTCTCTTTCCTTATCTATCTCTTTGTTGTCTTTCATCTCTTCATTTCTACATCATATTACCTATTGCCAAGTCATTCACAGTTGTATTAACCATAGCATTACAAAGACACGATTTACCGTTGTCAGAACACTCCCTCCTCAACAATGACACTTCTTTCAGAGTTCATCTCCAGCACTTCTGGCTATGTTGATCTCATATCTCTCCCTCACTGCCACCCATTAGTCGTAATCCACTTAGCCACCAATCTCCACTCACTCGTCATCCTCCATCTACCTAACATCTAAGCCAGTTATCCATACCATATTCCAACCACCCACTATCATCCTGAGCTAGGGAACCACCAACTTACTACCACTCACCTATCTTCCTTTAGTCCCAGATCCGTCATCTCATAATATCTATCCTCATCCATAGTCAGCCTTTGGTCCACCTACCACACTCTATCCATAGCGACACCCTTCAGTAAAAACACCGTCCTTACCTACCTCACCAACCACTGCCCTCCATCCGTTCATCCTCAAACCACACATCCTCCCTACCTGTAACCTCTCAGCTTCTTATCCACTCACTACTATCCAGTCATCCGCTTCCCCCAGTTACTCCCTCCTATTTTCCTGCCACTTTGCCCACCACCTAACTCGCTCTCCTACAAAGTACGGCCTTCCCAAGAACCATTTTCTTCCCTCCCAGGCTATCCTGGGTCCCAACTAACCAACCACCCATTAAAAATTGGGTCTATCATACCGGGCCGTAAGTAGGGACCCAGTTGTGAGACCGATTGGCGGATCGCTCTCCGGGGGTCGATGGCTTCTGCCAGTGCCGTTGGCAAGCTGTTGTGCTCCTCTCGCACACATTCCTCCACACTAGGTTACACGACTTGCCATTCTGTGTGGTGGCTCACTACCCAGATGGATCTTAATCTGCTAAAAGAAGACGAAAAAAAAAAGAATAAATTCGTGCGAAAGTATTTAGACCATGTTGTTCGAGTGAGTGAGAATGGGAATCACACTCTTAGGTCGACCTCCCACTGACCCCACCTACCACTACCCCGCACCACAACCCTCCAACGACCTATCTGACCACCTTCCTCCAACGACCTATCTGACCACCTTCCTCCAACGACCTATCTGATCACCCTCCTCCAACGACCAGCCTTCAGCATATCCTCCTCCTTACTCCACCTGCTACCCTCCATCCTCCTTGTCCTCCTCCTCCTTGAAACGCATTCGTCCCTCTTACTCTCTCTCTCTCTCTCTCTCTCTCTCTCTCTCTCTCTCTCTCTCTCTCTCTCTCTCCCTCCGAAACCCCCTTCCCATCCAGTCTTCGTCTCCCTCTCTCCATTCCACTGTTACTTCATCCCATTTTCCCTCTACTGGCCACTCCAACCACCCAGTTCCTCCTCTTCTCACCAGTTCTCCCAGCCAGCCTCCCTGCTCTCCCTCCCTCCACTCACTCTCCACCTCTCGCTCTCACAGCTAGCCTCCCTGCTGCCCTCGCATGTGTGCCAGGGTTCGAGGCAAGAGCTCCCATTATTACGTCTCTCCTCAGTGCAGGAGGAACCGATCCCTGGTCCTCTCCTCCCACCTCCTCTCCCGAGAACCATTAGAGAAAAATAAAAAGAGAAAGAGAGAGAAAAACAATACCTCCCCACCTTTCGTTTGTTGACATGAGAGTGTTTTTCTTGTATGTTACCTTTTTTTCTCTCCTGGGGAATATGATACATTCAGCGAAAGTAAGTCTCCATTGTTTTGGCTTTGTTTCAAGGGCGAGCGGATGGATGGACTGACAATATTGTGCACCGTTTTCTTTTCACATGACTGGGAGTTTGTTGTCATGTTGGGCAACTCGGATTGGTTTTCCTTAAGGAACAAAAAAAACTGAGATGTGATGAAATACAGTTTCGTGAAGGAGGAATGAATTGGAATTTCATGCTGGTGTCTTTGGAAAGATTTAATGCAGCAGAATAATACAAGCATACAGAATTAGATAGATAGACAGATAGATAGATAGACAGACAAATATTTGCCCCTCATACACCAACATGCAAACACTCACACTACTCCATCATGCACACCATCACACTCACAAAGTGCGCCCAAATGCACACATCAGCACGACTACACACACTCATTTACACCATCACATGGACACCAGTAGCGAAACGCGTACCTCACAAACACACAGACACACACACACATGCATCGCATGGCTAAACTTTCGAAGTCCATCACATCAACATACACAGTACCAGCAGCGTCATGCATGTACAAAGGTCACATACACACACATGCACATCAATGAACACACAAGGACTTCATCGTATCTCAATTATACTTTGGAATCCATACCTCACAGTCCATGTACAACTATTCTTTTAGTTTATATAGATATCTTTATATATTTATATATGGAGACGCTTTAGTAGTCTGATTCATATTTCAAAAGTTCATGTTGAAGAGATAAAGGCGACCCCATCCACAAGACGGTCAGATGCCTGCTTTACAGAAGTAATACCCTTTGCAACTGGCTGTGCTGGTGTATTGAGAAAGCCTCATTGAGAATCGTACAAACATTATTGATACTGTATAAAGAATATCACAACGCGTACTGAAAGGAAAGGCGGAAGACCTGTTATGGCAGTGTAACTACCCTCTTACGTTGGCTGTAGACGAACAGAGTCTGTGAAAGGTTTTCTTCCTATCTTGTCTTGTTCCGTTCCTTGCGTTGATTCGGTAAATGAAGTGTTTCCGAAATGGAAGCTTTTAACTCTCCCGTCTCCCTCGACACGGAACAGTATAAGCCATTTATCTGTCTCTCTGTCTCTTGAGCCTTTGTTCCGTCTATTTCCATATTTGAGTCTAATAACGTTGTTGCTATGGGTCATAATAAAGCTCAGGTGGTCTTTCCCTTCAGGTCTGTTCTGTGTTGCATACGTTGCGTGGGGAGATGGCCAGGACAAATATAATCATCGTTCCTTTTAACGATAACTCCACATTGCTGGATGACAGAACAAACTTCTTACTAAGCATTAACCTTCGTTACGTAAAATGCTGTAGTTTCTTCAGGGAGACTGACAATGCTGGCTTAATTCCCATCATAGTATGACCCAAATACTTACTGACTTTAGGAAATACAGACACGTTCTTTCCTCTGTCTCTTCACCTTCTATTCCTTCTTCTGTCTGTATCATCCTCCCGTGTCTCCAGCGCTCCACTCCGTCTCTGCCGCTGGGTCGTGATCTCCACCCTGCTGAATCATGTGTGTCGCTTCCTCTCTGTGGGCTTGTTAGTGTCTGCCAAGCCGACTCTGTTGTCACCTCCATTGTGCCGTCGTTTCTCACCTCACGTTTTCCACATCTTTTTTTTTTTTCCTTTTTATTTATTTTGGTACCAATACAATACTGCTCTTTTCTGTACCAGTGGAGTCTGCTGTATCATATTCTGTACCTGTGTGGTCTGCTGTATGATTCATATTGTGTACCAGTGTAGTCTGTTGTATCGCCTTCTGTACCAATGCAGTCTGCTGTATCGTATTCTGTACCAGTGCATATATATATATATATATATATATATATATATATATATATATATATATATATATATATATATATATATATATATATATTTATATATATATATATATATATATATATATTTATATATATATATATATATATATATATATATATATATATATATATATATATATATATATATATATATATGCGTGTGTGTGTGTGTATGTATATGTGTGTGTGTGTGTGTGTGTGTATGTGCACCCATCAGTTCATAGATTCGTTGATTTGTCTACAGTAACACCGGTTCTTACCCACATACTTACACCAACACGCACTCACCAGCACGTACACACCAGCACGCACACACCAACACGTACACACGTACACTATCACGCACACACCAACACGTACACACGCACACCATCACGCACACACCAACACGTACACACGCACACCATCACGCACACACCAACACGTACACACGTACATCATCACGCACACACCAACACGTACACACGTACATCATCACGCACACACCAACACGTACACACGTACATCATCACGCACATACCGACACGTCCACGGACCTCCGGAAGGCTGAGTTGACGGGCGAGTTCAAGAAAAACTGTTTTGACGGCTCAGCGTAATGGGGGAGCTGCGAGAGCTGTTATCCGAGCGAGGCGAGTGACGAGAGGAACCCCGCCTCCTCACCAGTGGCTGTCGTCTGTGTGTTGCTGTGACCTCACGACACGGCACACCGTCGTGTGGCCGTCATGTATGTGTGTCTCCGTGTATCGCTGTGACCTCGCGACAACGTCGACAGATCGTCATGGGGTTGGGTGTCATGTTTGTGTGTGTCTGTGTGCTGTTGCCGTAAGATCACAATAACAACTGACCCCTTCCTGCTTCAGTCATGCGAGACGTTTCAGGTTTAAGCTCGCGTCGTGTTGGTGCTGAGACGAGAAGTTCACCCTGAGCTCATGGCTGAGTCTGATGATAAGTTTAGAGAATCGTGAGATGAGTTTAATTTCATGATGGGTTTGGAATAATCCACAATGTAAGTCACGGGAATATGACGGTATATCCACGGTAAATTCTATCATTAACTCTGCAGTAGTCCTAGTTAATTTCCGAGCGACTTTACGATCGTATTTACAAAAAGTCGAGAACTAGTTCAGTTGATGGAATTTATAAAAGCCCAAGTTGCTCATCATACTGGAATGCGTCAGTTCCTTTTCAGTTCAGTACTAAATCATGTTTTATGGTGTTAGGAAATCATTACGTCATGAAGTTAAACATTTTTTTTTTTTTTTTTTGCTTTGTCGCTGTCTCCCGCGTTTGCGAGGTAGCGCAAGGAAACAGACTAAAGAAATGGCCCAACCCACCCCCATACACATGTATATACATACGTCCACACACGCAAATATACATACCTACACAGCTTTCCATGGTTTACCCCAGACGCTTCACATGCCCTGATTCAATCCACTGACAGCACGTCAACCCCGGTATACCACATCGATCCAATTCACTCTATTCCTTGCCCTCCTTTCACCCTCCTGCATGTTCAGGCCCCGATCACACAAAATATTTTTCACTCCATCTTTCCACCTCCAATTTAGTCTCCCACTTCTCCTCGTTCCCTCCACCTCCGACACATATATCCTCTTGGTCAATCTTTCCTCACTCATTCTCTCCATGTGCCCAAACCATTTCAAAACACCCTCTTCTGCTCTCTCAACCACGCTCTTTTTATTTCCACACATCTCTCTTACCCTTACGTTACTTACTCGATCAAACCACCTCACACCACACATTGTCCTCAAACATCTCATTTCCAGCACATCCATCCTCCTGCGCACAACTCTATCCATAGCCCACGCCTCGCAATCATACAACATTGTTGGAACCACTATTCCTTCAAACATACCCATTTTTGCTTTCCGAGATAATGTTCTCGACTTCCACACATTCTTCAAGGCTCCCAGGATTTTCTCCCCCTCCCCCACCCTATGATCCACTTTCGCTTCCATGGTTCCATCCGCTGCCAGATCCACTCCCAGATATCTAAAACACTTTACTTCCTCCAGTTTTTCTCCATATATATATATATATATATATATATATATATATATATATATATATATATATATATATATATATATATATTTCTTTTTTTTACTTTCAAACTATTCGCCATTTCCCGCGCCAGCAAGGTAGCGCCAAGAACAGAGGACCGGGCCCCCGAGGGAACATCCCCACCCGGCCCCCCCCTCTTCTCTTTCCCTCGGAAAATTAAAAAAAACGAGAGGGGAGGATTTCCAGCCCCCCGCTCCCTCCCCTTTTAGTCGCCTTCTACGACACGCAGGGAATACGTGGGAAGTATTCTTTCTCCCCTATCCCCAGGGATAATATATATATATATATATATATATATATATATATATATATATATATATATATATATATATATATATATGTATATATATATATATATATATATATATATATATATATATATATATATATATATATATATATATATATATATATATTCCACTGTTTTATCACAAGTTTTCAGTAATATGATATGCACAGTTGTATATGATTACAGTTATCTATTGAGTGTCCAGTGTAATGAACAATAAACTTGATATAGACTCTAACACCTCCAAACTGCTTCTTTTGTTTTGGGTGAGTTGGCAAAAGGGTTCGGAGCCTCGTCATATGTTTCGGTTATTGCTTCGATAATTGGTTTTGCTGGAGGATCCAGGAAATTCTTTCAACGGGGAAATACGTACACAAGAAACTGGTTTTCCTCCATGGTATTACCGGGTTGTTGAGTAGGATCATGATGTAGTAACAACTCTGATTGTTCCACCTCCGTCTGTGTAGGTAACACGTTGTTTGATTGGTTTGAGATTCGTCCAGCGTGTTCTAGGAGGTCAGGATCCTGTTGTAAGACCTGTCGTTGTGTGTAGCCAGGGTCGTGTTGTAAGACCTGTCGTTGTGTGTAGCCAGGGTCGTGTTGTAAGACCTGTCGTTGTGTGTAGCCAGGGTCGTGTTGTAAGACCTGTCGTTGTGTGTAGCCAGGGTCGTGTTGTAAGACCTGTCGTTGTGTGTAGCCAGGGTCGTGTTGTAAGACCTGTCGTTGTATGTAGCCAGGGTCGTGTTGTAAGACCTGTCGTTGTATGTAGCCAGCAGGGTCGTGTTGTAAGACCTGTCGTTGTATGTAGCCAGGGTCGTGTTGTAAGACCTGTCGTTGTATGTAGCCAGGGTCGTGTTGTAAGACCTGTCGTTGTATGTAGTCAGGGTCGTGTTGTAAGACCTGTCGTTGTGTGTAGCCAGGGTCGTGTTGTAAGACGAGTCGTTGTATGTAGCCAGGGTCGTGTTGTAAGACCTGTGGTTGTATGTAGGCCAGCAGGTTGTATTGTAAGACCTGTCGTTGTATGTAGCCAGGGTCGTGTTGTAAGACCTGTCGTTGCATGTAGCCAGGGTCGTGTTGTAAGACCTGTCGTTGTATGTAGCCAGGGTCGTGTTGTAAGACCTGTCGTTGTATGTAGCCAGGGTCGTGTTGTAAGACCTGTGGTTGTATGTAGTCAGGGTCGTGTTGTAAGACCTGTGGTTGTATGTAGCCAGCAGGGTCGTGTTGTAAGACCTGTCGTTGTATGTAGCCAGGGTCGTGTTGTAAGACCTGTCGTTGTATGTAGTCAGGGTCGTGTTGTAAGACCTGTCGTTGTGTGTAGCCAGGGTCGTGTTGTAAGACGTGTCGTTGTATGTAGCCAGGGTCGTGTTGTAAGACCTGTGGTTGTATGTAGGCAGGGTCGTGTTGTGAGACCTGTCGTTGTATGTAGCCAGGGTCGTGTTGTAAGACCTGTCGTTGTATGTAGCCAGGGTCGTGTTGTAAGACTTGTCGTTGTATGTATCCAGGGTCGTGTTGTAAGACCTGTGGTTGTATGTAGCCAGGGTCGTGTTGTAAGACCTGTCGTTGTATGTAGCCAGGGTCGTGTTGTAAGACCTGTGGTTGTATGTAGCCAGGGTCGTGTTGTAAGACCTGTCGTTGTATGTAGCCAGGGTCGTGTTGTAAGACCTGTCGTTGTGTGAAGCCAGGGTCGTTTTGTAAGACGTGTCGTTGTATGTAGCCAGCAGGGTCGTATTGTAAGACCTGTCGTTGTATGTAGCCAGGGTCGTGTTGTAAGACCTGTGGTTGTATGTAGCCAGGGTCGTGTTGTAAGACCTGTCGTTGTATGTAGCCAGGGTCGTGTTGTAAGACCTGTGGTTGTATGTAGCCAGGGTCGTATTGTAAGACCTGTCGTTGTATGTAGCCAGGGTCGTGTTGTAAGACCTGTCGTTGTATGTAGCCAGGGTCGTGTTGTAAGACCTGTGGTTGTATGTAGCCAGGGTCGTTTTGTAAGACGTGTCGTTGTATGTAGCCAGGAGGGTCGTATTGTAAGACCTGTCGTTGTATGTAGCCAGGGTCGTGTTTTAAGATCTGTCGTTGTATGTAGCCAGCAGGGTTGTGTTGTAAGACGTGTCGTTGTATGTAGCCAGGGTCGTGTTGTAAGACCTGTGGTTGTATGTAGTCAGGGTCGTGTTGTAAGACCTGTCGTTGTGTGTAGCCAGGGTCGTGTTGTAAGACCTGTCGTAGTATGTAGCCAGCAGGGTCGTGTTGTAAGACCTGTCGTTGTATGTAGCCAGCAGGGTCGTGTTGTCAGACCTGTCGTTGTATGTAGCCAGCAGGGTCGTGTTGTAAGAACTGTCGTTGTATGTAGCCAGCAGGGTCGTGTTGTAAGACCTGTGGTTGTATGTAGCCAGGGTCGTGTTGTAAGCCCTGTCGTTGTATGTAGCCAGGGTCGTGTTGTAAGACCTGTCGTTGTGTGTGGGCCAGGGTCGTGTTGTAAGACTTGTCGTTGTATGTAGCCAGGGTCGTGTTGTAAGACCTGTGGTTGTATGTAGCCAGGGTCGTGTTGTAAGACTTGTCGTTGTATGTAGGCAGGGTCGTGTTGTAAGACCTGTCGTTGTAAATGATCGATGGACATGTTATAAGACTTGTCGTTGTATGTATCCAGGGTTGTGTTTCAACATCTGTTTCCATAAGAGAACAGGGTCGTGTTGTAACGCTTGTTGTGTGTGTGTGTGTGTGGCTAGGGTTCGAGTTATAACAACGGTGGTTGTATCTGCCTTGGCTATGATGGGGAACATCTGTCGATGACGAAGAAGTCTTTGACTCATGGTTTACATCACAGCCGTTATT
>NC_092242.1:17338498-17403498 GCF_036320965.1 Panulirus ornatus | reverse complement strand
GGTTCTCCTGTGTGCTGAGGTCAGACGTGATGCTGACCCACATGGTTCTCCTGTGTGCTGAGGTCAGACGTGATGCTGACCCACATGGTTCTCCTGTGTGCCGAGGTCAGACGTGATGCTGACCCACATGGTTCTCCTGTGTGCCGAGGTCAGACGTGATGCTGACCCACATGGTTCTCCTGTGTGCCGAGGTCAGACGTGATGCTGACCCACATGGTTCTCCTGTGTGCCGAGGTCAGACGTGATGCTGACCCACATGGTTCTCCTGTGTGCTGAGGTCAGGCGTGATGCTGACCCACATGGTTCTCCTGTGTGCTGAGGTCAGACGTGATGCTGACCCACATGGTTCTCCTGTGTGCTGAGGTCAGGCGTGATGCTGACCCACATGGATCTCCTGTGTGCTGAGGTCTGGTTTTCAATATGCTGTAATCATAGTGATCCATGAGGACGTCAGTATGGCTGGGAAGGATAGGTTTTCCCTTGAGATCTTCTCTACTTAAGTAACCACAGCCAAAACGCAAGGAGGATGGTCCGATTTATTGAAAGGAATTTATGCTTGCGGAAGCTGAAAATCATGACGTCAAACAGATTTTGCTGATTTGATAATTTCCCGATAAATCTCTGGTCCTTAACCAGTGGCACTGCTAGTATCTTCTGTAATTCAGCGTTTACTCCTCTCTCTTCCGCCTCAGTCATTTCATGGCGTATTCTACCACTGATAAAGCTGTCCTTTTCTGTACCTTAATCTCATCTCCTATGACTTTGGATGATTTCACGACTGATCTCCCTCCATGATCCCCTCACAATGAACCTTTTCCCATGTCTCATATGTTCCTCGCGCTAGGTCTTCCGAGTACTTCCCCAGCCTCGAGCGGGCAAGGTTATGACATGACCCAGGCGACGTATACCTCCTCCAGCCCTGAACGACCCAGTCTTTTCTCTCCTCTTGGTAGCATAGTACCTTTGGGCAGCCCAACCCTGAGAGGAATAAAAGGAGGACATTCTAACCCCTCCAAATATCGCTCCATTGCTCTCATTTATACTGCCTTCAAAGTCTTTGAAAATCTCTTTTAATTCTCATTTTTTCAAACACTTGGATTCCCATTCCATTGTTTCTGATCGCCAGTCCGGCTTTTGCGGTGTACGGTCTGTTGGTTATTTTCTCTCGTATGTGACTCACCTCCACTCCTACCACCTCTCATATGTGACTCACCTCCACCCCTACCACCTGTCATATGTGACTCACCTCCACTCCTACCACCTCTCATATGTGACTCACCTCCACTCCTACCACCTGTCATATGTGACTCACCTCCACTCCTACCACCTCTCATATGTGACTCACCTCCACTTCTACCACCTCTCATATGTGACTCACCTCCACTCCTACCACCTCTCATATGTGACTCACCTCCACTCCTACCACCTCTCATATGTGACTCACCTCCACTCCTACCACCTCTCATATGTGACTAACCTCCACTCCTACCACCTCTCATGTGTGACTCACCTCCACTCCTACCACCTCTCATATGTGACTCGCCTCCACTCCTACCACCTGTCATATGTGACTCACCTCCACTTCTACCACCTCTCATATGTGACTCGCCTCCACTTCTACCACCTCTCATATGTGACTCGCCTCCACTCCTACCACCTCTCATGTGTGACTCACCTCCACTTCTACCACCTCTCATATGTGACTCGCCTCCACTCCTACCACCTCTCAGGGATTTTGGTGAAACTTTTGTCATGGCCTTCGACGTCTCCAAAGCATTTGACAGGATGTAGCATAATAATCCTTTGCCTTTCTAAGCTCGCTTTTAGTTTTCCTGAGTCTTTCTCTTCTGGTGCATAACTACCTCTCTGGCCCCGCCATTGCAGTTTTCGTTGATGGAGCGACTCCATCCTTCTTCCATCCAATCAACAGTGGCTTCCATCAGTGTTCTGCCTAATCGCCCAACCCTCTCTCTTCTTTCCATAAATTTATCTTCTGTCTTCATCCTCTTACCCCATTCACTCTTACGCTTATGATTCCACTCTAATTCAACACACTCTCCCTCCTCTCCTCACCCTCATGTTCGTTTTCTTTTATCTCCTCTGTTAATGCGGACCTGTGCAGCAGATCAGAATGGGGAAGCAGTAACTTGGCTTACATTCAGCAGTGCCACAACGCAATTTCTATTTATGCTTCTTTTTTAAAAGCCGCTCCTGCCCCTGTCTTCGGTTTCTACAGACCACAATTTAACCCTAAGATAAAGTGTACGTAACGGACATAATCATATCCCCCCACTATTCTCAAGGCCTCACATGATACTCTGTTGTCAATACCTGGTAGTGTTGTGTAGATGCAGTGACAGTTTTTTTTTTTCTGTCATCAGCTACTTCATGCATACAGGGGCTCAGTTCACCCTAGGTATGGGATACTGTTCACTTATCTGAGGTGTGGTTCTTCCTCCACCTCTCCTCTGCCCAGTGTGGAGGCAAAAGCCTTCCGTCTCATCGGACCTCTAGCCATCACGGCTCTCCAGCTTGATCTTTCCGTCCGCCATTATATTGTTACCTTCTCCGTTCTACAGTTACTGTTTTGGCCACACTGCTCCCATGAGCCGTCTGTGCTTGTCCCCTGCCACCATGCTTCGCGTCTGGCTGCTGCTTCCCACTGCTCGTGTACGGAGACCGAGTATTGACCGTTAGGGTACCTCCTTCATTACTAGAGCAGCGAAGTTGTGGAATTCTGTGTTGTTTCTTACGTTTTTCCCCTCCTCCTGTAAGCTCCTTACCTTTAAGAATGAAGTCTTTGACAGCCTGAAGAATTCTGATTATTATCTTCATTCTTTTTCTCATACCATATTTTCATTGAATTCAATTGCTGGGGTATATCTTGTGCCCTGATCATGTCGCTCGCTATGAACAAGAATGTTTCACCTATGGTATGGTCTACATTTGGGTTCCAAAACTGTAAGCGAGATGGAGAGGCATCTCTCTCTCTCTCTCTCTCTCTCTCTCTCTCTCTCTCTCTCTCTCTCACACACACACACACACACACACACACACACACACACGTGTAAAACTCCCTTCCCGTACAGCACAAATAGGTAATTACACGCCCTACCCGTATAGTACAAGGGGGTAATTACGCACACATGCTACACATACACGACAAACACACACACACACACACACACACACACACACACACACACACACACACAGTATCCCAAGAACCTGTAGGGTATTAAGATGGACGCACAACACTACTGGACACCGGGAAGGACACGCTCCACACCCTCTCCAAACCTCCTGTGCAGTCTGCCGTCACTACCTGCAGGTGTAGGCGCTGTGTCTGTGTGCTCCACTGGTAAGGGAAACACTGGATCTCCCAGAGTCAGCACATCTGATGGAGGCTCTTGTTCGAATGCCAAGAATTCTTTCCCCCCCCCCCCCCTTTTCCACGAATTAGTAACAAAGGAAGAGGACTGTGTTCTGCAGTTACCGTTAGTGCGTCGGCAGTGATGCGGGTCATAGATATTCGTGACCGCGGTGGTTTTCTGAAGAATATTCATCCTATTTCCATTTTTTTTTCTAGAGGATTTTCAATAATCCAGTGGTCTCTCAGCATGACGACGGAAGATGCTAACGAGCATCGGGATTCTCGAGCTCGTTCTTCGAAACGATGGTAGAGAGAGAGAGAGAGAGAGAGAGAGAGAGAGAGAGAGAGAGGAGAGAGAGAGAGAGAGAGACAGACAGACTGTGAGGGGTATCTATACACGAGTCCTATGCCATCATTATACCTGAAGGTGTTTCACCGTACATCAGGAACACGAATCATAAAGTCAGTCTTTTACCGGTGCATTGTGCTGAGCTGTGAGGCCCGAGGAGGGTAAGTGGGTCGCATAGGTGTATTTCCGAGTGTTGCTAGAGACTTGATGACCGAAGGAATTACGTGCTCTGGAGGTATATGTACGTGGTGTGCGGTGAGGAGAGCTGATGCTCTAGACTGCTATAGCTCCCACCAGTGGTAAACTAGATGGCGCATCTTAAGGGTTTCCAGTCGTACGGAAAGAGGATCATGAATTCATTCTTATGTTAAGGAAACATGAACTCTCCATTACACGTATCATAAATAGAATTTTTTCTCTTCTTCCCCCAAAAAGCTGAAGTTATTTTACCATGGTAGATTTCTGTCATCTTTTCGATGGAGGATGGTACAGGAAGTGGAGGAGCCGGAGCATAGTGATACACGACTCACAAAGAATGAGATCCACTGTCTTTAGAGAACCAAAGTGGACTGACCTTGAATTGTGTCCTGACCCGCTCGAAGGTCACGACGACTCATTCCGAGAAACGTACTCCGCATCCTTGACCTTCGGCATCCTGCTTCCTTGAAAATCTGGCATAGCTACATGAATCTCGACTCTGTCTCCACACTGACCCTGAATCATCGCGTGCTTCGTGATTCGTGGTGGGCATGGTAGTTACAGACAGGAACCAAATGGGAGGCACCTGATTCGCTGTGCTATTCGCACAACCACTCATCATCTCCTACGACGAAGAGAGAAAACGCCCCAGCGCATATCACTGATCAAGAGGAGTGAAAGGGGCTTTGATCTACGGAGTCAGCTGGAGAACAAGTCTCTCTAATCATTTCCGTAGAGAGGGAATCAATTTAGAAGGGCATCTCTTACGGTGATTCAACGGAACCGATCAGGCGAACATGAATCTACATTATCGTTTTACGAAGCCAGTCCTCCGCAGGAGAGCGACAGGCTGATAGCACGTCCAAGGGCGGAGGGAGTCTCTGGAAACCCCTTCCTTTCTTCCCTCTCATAATCTCCTTCTAGCATTTGCTTCTTCCCCCGTTTTCGGCCTTACGTCTCCCTCTCGTCTTCATCCTCATCCTCCTATTCTTCCTCCTCCTACTCCCCTCGTAGTCGTTGTCGTCGTCGTCGTCGTCGTCGTCGTCGTCGTCCTCCTCCTCCTCCTTCTCCTTCTCCTCCTCCTCCTCCTCCTCCTCCTCCTCCTCCTCCTCCTCTCTAGAGTATCTTTGACCTGCTTCTCCGGTAGGAAATGTGATCTTTGAAACCGTTGGTGTTTGCTTCATGCGTGAACGAGTGATCATAAGGGATTTTGATAGCTGCCGTAGGAATTAGTTAGATCTTATATACATTTTCCTTACCCTTTATATGATCTAGTTGTTCTTAAACATTTCACCCTCCATGATATAGATTAATCTCATTCATTAACATCAGACTTATACGAATGACATGCTCGAAATGGCAGCTACTTTCATACTTTTAAATGTTCTACGTTCAATGACTCACTGAATTAATCATACGGTTTCTGTAGCGGAGATGTAGGATGAGGATGTGCGGAGATGAGGATGTACGTGAACAGACTGGGAAACAAGTGATGTATGTAGACAAACAGGGAAAGAAACTAGTAATGTACCAAGACAAACTGAAAAGTAACTAGTGACGTACGTAGATATAGTGATGTACGTGGATAGAATGGGAAAGAAATTAGTGACGTACGTGGCCAAGCTAGGAAAAGCAACTTGGCATGTTCATAGACAAACTAAGAAAGAAACTAGCAATGTCCGTGGACAAACTGGAAAAGAGATTAGTGATATACATGGACATACTGGAAACAGACTACTACTGTACGTGGACGGATTGGGAAAGAAACTAGTAATGTACATGGACGGATTGGAGAAGAAACTAGTAATGTACGTGGACAGATTAGGAAAGAAACAAGTGACGTACGTGGATAAATTAAGAAAGAAAACGAGATCTTCCTTCGCGTCGTGTTGGCTACGCCTGGCGATGGTGAGGTCGGTGAGCGCAGAGTTCGTTGGCGTTGATGGTGAAGGCGTCTGGCCTGACAACCTGCATGAGGAACGCTTCTTTACATGTGTCACAAGAATTACCCACTAGTAACGGAGTTATTCTTTCTCTTTCTCTCTATTTTCTTTGTTTACTTCGAAGATTGATTATCCTACAGGCTATATTGTTCCTGGCCACTTGTACTCTCTCTCTCTCTCTCGCACACACACACACACACACACACACACACACACACACACACACACACACACACACCCTATATCCTCCCACCTCACTCGATCCTTGGGATTTCTTCACAATATAATTTTCGTAGCGTAGAGACGTTCGTCTTTCTTTGGCTTCGTAGATACCCCAACTTCGAAGATTCAGCACCTGATTTCCATAAGTCAGACATTCAAACTCAGCCACTTGCGTTCCCCCAAAACCTCCATAACTCCGGACACTCCATCTTGTTTCTTTATGTCTCACACGCCACATCCTTAAGACGCTCAGTCGTCCTCACGCCACAAATTCCTAAACACCACATAACACAGATCCAGTCAACTCCCTTTAAAAGACTCTCCACTCCACACGCGCTCAATCCTCCATTTACAAGATTTCTTTTTTGAAAACAATCCAGTCACTCAACTCTCCTCTTTATAAGCCAACGCTCACTGACGGCTGTCACTTACGTTATCAACTGAGGTCCTGCCTACCAGTGGCTCTGTTTTGGGGGTTTTCGTTGGCTGGTTATTTTGAGCGCTAGGCCTATCAACTGCCAGGATCGTTAGGGCCGTCAACGTTCAGTGATAACCAACCTCAAGTGGGAAAAGAAAATCCCAGCGAACACTCTCGGGTGTTTTAAGATAATTCCCAAGATGTATATAACCCCCACACGCGCTATATATATATGGCTCCTGCTCACCCGGGAATGTTGTGCTGGCAGAATTTACATCGCGTCACCCCACGTTCTTTCCCCAATCCATTCTCAGCCGTTGTGTTGGCGTAAACACATTCAAGGGTTCGATACCTCCGGTTGAAACAATAAACCACGAGCGTATTCCATTATCCTGTTTTCCCATAAATCTATCTATTTTTCCCCCCTCGTCCTCGCTCCATCTATCCACCATCATTTGCTCTATGGATTTACTTGGACGTGATCAGCAAAGCTCCGTTTAAGAGCCATGTTCTGAAAGGATCATTTCCATACATCTCTTTACATCACTTCCTATTCTCACTGTAACATTTCCAAGTCAAAGAAGCTAGGTAGATTCGCGTTCGTCTCCCTGCCTCCACACCCACAACCTGGATATACTAGAATCTAAATTGGTACCGTTGGCGTTGGACCCCGCGGCGTAGAATGGCAGTAAAGCTAGTGTATGGGGGGCGGGGGCGATGGAAGCGGTGCTCGCTTTGGCTAGAAATTTGTCTCTCGGGGAACTAGAGTGTTGAATGGTAAGGCGATACGAGGGAGAGAGAGAGAGAGAGAGAGAGAGAGAGAGAGAGAGAGAGAGAGAGAGAGAGAGAGAGGAAGGGAAGTGTGTGGTGGTAATCTTCCTCTCCATTGGGTCAGCACAGCCAGCATCACACGTCAGGAGGAGGCCTAGACGCACCATAGAGTTCCCCTGGGTCTTAACAGTAATGGCAACAATCAATACCCCGGACTCAACCCAACAGTGTTATTCTTTCTCGTAGGAGTCCTTATATCCTTTTTTTTTTTCTACCTTCTTCTCTTCCATGACATGATCCTCCTCCTGTCGTGGACGCAGACGTCCTCGCTCACGTCTGGCCATGAATGGGGAAGTAAATAAGAGGGGAAGAAATACACAAAAGAAAGAAACTGTCGAGGATTAAGGAATCTTAGTTTTAGCTCGATGTGATATCAGGTCAAACTAAAGCTAATCTAAGTAAACATACACACACACACACACACACACACACACACACGCGCACACGCACATGCGCAGTGTCGTTATGGTCAGAAGCCTTATGGTCCCCAGGCTGTCCAAAAGCACGAAGAAAAATAAAACGTTTCTCACAATCGTCCCGGGAGAGTGAAGAGAAGCTTCGTGGGCCACTGACCACTGGCAGTGACCATATGAGACGTAGTTCCCCTCCATCCACCCACAGAGAGTGAGGCTAGTGCTCAGATTTTCTGGGGGGCTTGACTGGCCACCTCGGAGGGCATCACGCAAATGAACTCCGTTAGGTCCACTGTCTGCCCAGCTGTGAGGGGCAACGTGCCAACAGAAACATTCAATAAGTAATCTTACTTTTCTAGCAGGTTGTGTACTTAAGTGTAAAGTGAGACAGGTGTGTCTTTAGTAGGAACCGCTTCGTGTTCTGCGTATCTTTTTTTTGTGTGTGTGCTGTGGAATTGCGCATTTCCCTTTTTTTGGCGTATGTCTGTTGTGGAACTGATTGATGGTGTACGCTGAGAAAATACAGTGCGGGTTAGTTGCAAAAGAAAGAGAGAGAATGTATAGACTAGGGAAACGCATCGTGTGTTTGGTTCGAGAGTAAATAATTTTTTTCGGCCAGGAATCTACTTTACAAAGATTAAGTATCTATAAACGTCAGGAAAAGATGCCATTACCCTTACCTAACTCGCGATTTTTGTCCGATTTTTTCCCTCGTTTTTCACCACAGCAAAACTAATGTGGCGAAGAAGAAGAAGGACTTCTAAACGGGCCGCCATCAAGTTGCTACTGTATTAATGTGTATATCTTGTATTCTTTTGCGTCATGCTCCCCCAACCTGACACTCCTTGCGAGACCTTCATTCCTCATTATCCTTGGCTTCAGCTGGGTAAAACCCCCGCCCCAGTAACCCCAGTAAAAGCCTCCTCCTCCTCCTCCTCTCATTATCCCGGGCTTCAGTTGGATAAAATCCCCCTCTCCAGTAGCCTCAATTAAACCCCTCCTCCTCCTTTCCATTATCCTGGACTTCGGTTCCTCCCACATCCCCCAGCCCCAGTAGCCCCAATAAAACCCCCTCTCCATTATCCTGGACTTCGGTTCCTCCCACATCCCCCCGCCCCAGTAGCCCCAATAAAACCCCCTTCTCCATTATCCTGGGCTTCAGGTTTCTCTTTTTCTTGTCGGTAATCAATTTTCCTCCCCCTCCCCTGGGCTCGACAAACACAACGCGCCGAACAGCTTTTGACAAATTTCTCCCCACCATGAAGAAGGGGCGCTAAAAACTGCTGAGATTGGCAGCCACTATGTGAAATAAACTTTAGAAAATAAATTCCTGTAGTATTACGTTAAAAAAAGAAAAAAAAATAACAAAGAAGAAATTTTCTGAAGCATGTAAATTGTTTCTATTGATTAAACCTCTCGGGTAAAAGAGTAATAACCTTTTAAACTTAATTTACGGGGTGATCAAATCAGTCCCCGTTTAAAATCTCGTTTAGGAAGACCCAGTTGTTAGTGATTGGATGTGAGGTCCCGTGTTCGTGTGTTTATAGTGATGGCGTGCTGCTTCAATACTAACATCTCTAGGTTTGGAATCTTTATTTTTCTTATTCACTGTAAACAAGGAGTGATCTGATCACATCAGAATTTAAACTCGAGAGATTAGTACTCCGGTAAAGTTTCTAGTTGGTGATGTGCAGGTGCGACTCCGTTAATGTGGGTTTACTCTGTATCTCAGGTTGAGACCAGATTAATTCCTGAGTGTTATAGAGAGGCTGAAGGGTTGAGGGAGAATTAGGTTGGTCCCTGGAAGGAGAGTGGCTTTCCCAAGAGCTACAAGATGTGTGGGAAGAACTGTGAGAATGTCTAGTAGTCTAGGAAGTGTTTAGGAATGTTATACAAGTGTTTGGGAGAGCTGTAAGATTGCCTACCAAGTACTGCTAACGTGTATGGGGAGTTGTGAGAGTTTCTGGTAGAGCTGTGGCACGGTAGGGGATACAAGCGAGTTTGTTAAAGAACCTCGAATAACTAATAGAGCTTTATGGATTTTTTTTTGGATAGAGTTCTGAGTACAAGGAGACGCGTGGGAGTGTCTGAGGGAGATGCAAGAGTGTGTGTGAAGGAGTTTGGAGAGTGTTAGGGAGAGCGAGGGGATGACGAAGATGTCTGGCGCAGTCAGGTCAATGGACTCTCGCCAGACGAACGGGCCAGTCGCCCTGGAGTCACAAACTTTTATAGATTCATCTCTTCGGGGTTTTAACATCGGGGGATACTGGGCTACACTGTGGCGCCCAGCACGTACGTGCTGTACCCACGAAGCCGGCAGCTCAATGAAGGTGTTTACTGCTTGCTCAAATTCTCTCATCCGGAGGATATGACGTGGGGGAGCCTGTTATTGTGTGTTTGTGCAGGTGGATTCTGGAGGGTAAGTGGCATGAGGGAAGGACGCTGTTCAGGACTTGTAGCCGGTGCGGGTGCTAGTCTCAATGCTACACTTTAGAGCACTAGAGGGTCTAGTGTTGTAAGGGTGAGGAGGAGCCAGGGAGACGGTATGTATGTAGACATAGACATGAGTCCATTTGAATGCACACACACATACACACACACACACACACACACACACACACACACACACACACACACACACACACACACAATATAGGAGTTCACATCGTCCTTAACCTGTCGTCTAAGTTCCACTTCAGAGGGATAGTAAAGGAGACCAACTGTCTGCTGGCAAGTTTTAGAATAACATTCAAGTTTATGGACAAGGAAATATTCAGCAAACTATTCTCAACTTCCACTGGGCCAAAACTGGAATATGCTCCTCAGGTTCATTTACCGCAACTAAGAGCACAAAGAACTAATAGAAAATGGTACCGAAATTAAGGAAGCTGAGTTACAGGGAAATTTGCCCACCGTGAATGAGAGAAGAGTAAAGGGTGACCTGATCATAACCTTTAAGCTTTCAAATCAATTTGATTATGAAAAGTCCTGTATGATATACAGGGACAGAACAACCTGAGGCCATGGCATGAAAATAAGAGGTAAATGTTAGAAAGGAATTAGAGAAGATCCTTTATAAGGTAATGATAATGGATGGAGTAAAGTGAATGATGAAATAGTAAATGAGGACAGGAAGCAGAAGTTTAAATGGTGTGTGGTAGAGGAGGTGGCTCAAGAGATGGGGCCTCACGAGTATGAAGCTCCCTCTCCGTATAGTGCACATAGGAAATCAAACACGTATTTTCCTCAGCGAAACCGAAGGGCCATCCATTAATGCATTGTAGACTTTGTGACATAAAACTATAAACGATTCATACGGAACTCAGAAGTAAGATAAAAGTAGATGATGATCATCTACTTTTATGTACTGCCGTATGTACAGAATGAGACGTAAAGGTATGAATGCTTCAAGGTTCACCTTAAACCGCTTCAGCACCCAAGCGTTCAGGGCTTCGATCCCTTGGTTCATACTCGGATTTACCCACGAGATACAGTGACAGTGCTCCTGTACTCAACTCAGGTAAAACAGGTTTCGAATTATCAACTGGTGAATGTTTATCTGTTTATTCATAATTATTCCAAGGCCCGTTTCTCAAAGGTTCCTCTTGTTTACCCCAGGGCCCTTTTTTTCCCAAGGACTTCTGCAGCTGCAAGGCTGCGGTGTACAATCAGTAGCAAGAACAGGATGGACACATTTGAAATTGCCACGCCAAAGGCGATTCTTCACTCGCTGTGTAACCTTAAGGAGGTGGAGGTCTGCAACAGATTCAGCACATAAGTTCCACTCCCTTCCTAATCGTACGAATCCTTTTCTAAAAGTCTTCAAGTGTCACTGGAGAATCTTAGCGGAGCCCGGTAGCACTCCTTAGAGTCACCTCCACTTACGATTATCATATGGGGGATCACACAAGTCCTTAAAGAGATTTAAGAGGGTATAGGAGGTACGAATAAAGGAGGTGCGATTAGATGCGAGTTGAGGATCTGATACACTTAAGGAGATTCACGGGAGCGTAGGAGGCACTGATGACCGAGGCATCGTTAAGGGACGAGTAGGGGTCCTTTGAAGGTCCTTAAAAAAAGGGGTTTACTGCAGCCGGGAAGATACGGACGAGAGCCATATATGCAGTGAGAGCGTGGATGGTCGTGGAATTAATGATCTTGAACACCTGAGGAAGGTGTTTAAGATCTTGAGATTGGTGGCGATAACTTGACGTTGACGGCCTTAATGACCGCCTCCCGTGGTAGTCGAGAGGCCTAAGGCTCGACCAACCAACCCAGCGACCTGGAAGCGCCGACAGAGAATGGGAAACTACAAATGGTGATTGGAGATTGACCCCGATTAGCGACTCGAGATTATGAAAAAAAGGAAAAAAAAATCTTTTCCGTAATGAGACTTATGGAAAAAACCAGGATAGGAAGACAAATAAAGAGTCAATCTATGAAAATGAGGAGATAACACGTAAAGATAACCGGGACTCAAGGATCAGTAAGTGCAATGATGAAAATGTTGATTGGCTGGATAGGTTAGGTGGGGTTTTTAGACCTATCAACAGCCAGGGTTATTAAGGCTCTCGACGACCTCAGGCTGATAAACATTAATTGAGAAAATCTTGATCTCCATCTTGAGATGTTTAAGGGAATTCTATGGCTGTATAGTACACACTCTCACTCCATGTATGGCCAGTGACCCAGTTCAGTGTCGAGAGCTAGATTCGAAGAATAAAGATTACTGAACGTGTATAAAAATGAGTTAGTAAATACTTGAAAAACATATAGGAAAGAGTAGGAACGCAACTTAATCAACAAATGCATGAATGAAGGGAAGAGAGAGAGAGAGAGAGAGAGAGAGAGAGAGAGAGAGAGAGAGAGAGAGAGAGAGAGAGAGAGAGAGCCACGTTAAGGGAGGATGGAGAATAGAATCAAGTTTAGTAGACATAGGTATGGCCCGCTTAGCTTCTGTGTCTATGAGGATCACCAAGCCCGCTTGTCGGTTCGGATTCTTACTTGATCGCACGATGTTCCCATTTCTGTCCATTATTGGAGACGTTCGATGCTATTCCCGACTACATACGGATCTCTAGATGAAGCTGTATAACCCATACAGTCTTGAATAACCCAAATAGATCTTCTTTTCTTGCTCCACCTCTTCATAATCATTATCTCTTTCCTTAGATCACTTACTGTATCTGACATGCGAATACCAATATCCTATTTATATATATATATATATATATATATATATATATATATATATATATATATATATATATATATATATATTTCACTGCTGCTGTTATGTGTGGTGTTGTCGACACATATCTCTTTCCTGAGGCCCTTCATATACTTATCTTCATTCGTCTTCATGTATTTGGAAATGTATTTCAAGTTCTTTACATCCTTTGCCCATAAACGTCTCGGAGAAACACACAACTTTCAAGTTCTTTTGCTTCTGAATTTACTTTCTGCGTTTGTTTTTCACCTTTGTCTATTTCCCTATCCTCTCTCTCTCTCTCTCTCTCTCTCTCTCTCTCTCTCTCTCTCTCTCTCTCTCTCTCTCTCTCTCTCTCTCTCTCTCTCTCTCTCTCTCTCTCTCTCTCTCTCTCTCTCTCTCTCTCTCTCCTCTCTCTGTCATTTCTTTATCATCGTCTTCACCTATATAGCTTGGGCCTTATCTCTTCTCTGGCACTGCGTCTTATCTTTTCCGGGTCGTAACCATTTCCTCCAACTTGAAATCTGTTCCTCTTTTATTCTCTTTCGTCGTCAGCATTTGTCCCTCTTCTTCTGGTATATCTCCCTCCCCTTCCCCTTCCCCTCACCCTTCCCCGTGTCTTTTCATTAATCTTTTACAAATATTTCTTGTCTTATCTCTCTTCTCTCTCTCTCTCTCTCTCTCTCTCTCTCTCTCTCTCTCTCTCTCTCTCTCTCTCTCTCCATCTCTTTCGTCTCCCCTGTCTCAGTGCTGATCCCGTCCGTCCTGCTTCTTCCTCAGATAAGAAAGAGATGGCGTCATGGGAGGCGAGGACGAACGTGTGTAAAAAAAAAAAAAAAAAATACGGCGGTTCTTATGGGTCGTCCTCGATCATCGGACGAAGTATCTATTTCGTCCTTGATCCGAAATACGTTTTAGTCCGTTATTCTCAAGATTATATATATTTATCATTACCTGATAAACATACTGAATAAAAAGCTTCTAATTTTCCTAAAGAACGTATAAGAACTATATCAGACTGTGTGTATATATATATATATATATATATATATATATATATATATATATATATATATATATATATATATGTATATATATATGTATATATATATATATATATATATATATATATATATATATATATATATATATATATATATATTTGTATATATATATATATATATATATATATATATATATATATATATATATATATATATATATGTATATATATATTGCGTTGATAAAGTGGCAGTCAGTTTGCCGTGCCGTCTCAGCTAATATAGAGAACAGTCTGGTGTCGGAACGTTTACATATTTTGTCAGACGAATCTCTGCAGGCTGGACGCCCGTGTTGACACGACTGTACAGTGCTGTCTAGCCAGTCTTAAGGCACGGTTATATGATCAATATCTGAGAGCAGTATTGCCCAGCAACACCCATTGCTCAGTATTGGCAGCCATATGTGAGCCACACTGAGCAAGTATTGCCACGTCTTGATCAATGTTGCCAGCCATATGTCGGTATGGAGACGAGTGCGGACGTGTGGTGACATGTGGTCTGGGCAGCATGGAAAATACGACAATGTTGCCTTGTTCAGTGCTGTTGTGGGCGCCAGTACGGTGTGTGTGTGTGTGTGTGTGTGTGTGTGTGTGTGTGAGTTCTCATGCTTGAAATAGTTACCTTTACGCCGTAGAATAATGAAAGACTTTATTGTCTTTATCAACAATATTCATTGCCATCCTAATCTATGGGATTGTGGTCGTTCCCCCTAAGCATCGTGGCCGTAATTGCTGCTGCCTTCATAAATATATTCATTCTTTATACTTTTTGATCAGTGTAATTACAATGCATCTCAGAGTGCCTGAGATATTCTCGGACAATTCTGTATTTAGTATGTACCTAATTGTAATTTTACACTTAGAGCTGCATTAGGAGGTCGTTCATCCAGATATGGTCTAACCCACTTTCCTCACCCCCTTCATGTGTTGTATATGAATCATGATACAGGCGGCAGCTGCAGCTCCAAGACCCATTTTTGAGAGCACAACCTTCACAGGTTCCCCTTCAGACGTGTTGCACTCACTGGCTCACGTAAGCGACGTGGTCATGTTTGCATCGAGTTGCACCACGTTGACGAGAACACTGCAGCAGTCATTGGTCGTGGCGATGTTCTCTTCGTTGATGTTTCCAGCGGGAACGTCGCCTAATGCTGCTCAGTTTTTATTGCTCGTGTTAACCGCGCCTTTCCAAGAGGTATTGGCCCCCCCCCCCCCTCCCTGCCCAGGCTGACGAAGGGCGTTGGCTTTTATCAAAATTGGAACATTCGTCTTGCCTTCTTACCCATGTCACTCCCTCCTGATGCATCACTGTTCTCTCTCTCTCTCTCTCTCTCTCTCTCTCTCTCTCTCTCTCTCTCTCTCTCTCTCTCTCTTATATATATATATATATATATATATATATATATATATATATATATATATATATATATATATATATATATATATTCACTTCAGTGAAGGGCGCAAATGGGGAGGTGATAACAAGTAGTGGTGATGTGAGAAGGAGATGGAGTGAGTATTTTGAAGGTTTGTTGAATGTGTTTGATGATAGAGTGGCAGATATAGGGTGTTTTGGTCGAGGTGGTGTGCAAAGTGAGAGGGTTAGGGAAAATGATTTGGTAAATAGAGAAGAGGTAGTGAAAGCTTTGCGGAAGATGAAAGCCGGCAAGGCAGCAGGTTTGGATGGTATTGCAGTGGAATTTATTAAAAAAGGGGGTGACTGTATTGTTGACTGGTTGGTAAGGTTATTTAATGTATGTATGACTCATGGTGAGGTGCCTGAGGATTGGCGGAATGCGTGCATAGTGCCATTGTACAAAGGCAAAGGGGATAAGAGTGAGTGCTCAAATTACAGAGGTATAAGTTTGTTGAGTATTCCTGGTAAATTATATGGGAGGGTATTGATTGAGAGGGTGAAGGCATGTACAGAGCATCAGATTGGGGAAGAGCAGTGTGGTTTCAGAAGTGGTAGAGGATGTGTGGATCAGGTGTTTGCTTTGAAGAATGTATGTGAGAAATACTTAGAAAAGCAAATGGATTTGTATGTAGCATTTATGGATCTGGAGAAGGCATATGATAGAGTTGATAGAGATGCTCTGTGGAAGGTATTAAGAATATATGGTGTGGGAGGAAAGTTATTAGAAGCAGTGAAAAGTTTTTATCGAGGATGTAAGGCATGTGTACGTGTAGGAAGAGAGGAAAGTGACTGGTTCTCAGTGAATGTAGGTTTTCGGCAGGGGTGTGTGATGTCTCCATGGTTGTTTAATTTGTTTATGGATGGGGTTGTTAGGGAGGTAAATGCAAGAGTTTTGGAAAGAGGAGCAAGTATGAAGTCTGTTGGGGATGAGAGAGCTTGGGAAGTGAGTCAGTTGTTGTTCGCTGATGATACAGCGCTGGTGGCTGATTCATGTGAGAAACTGCAGAAGCTGGTGACTGAGTTTGGTAAAGTGTGTGGAAGAAGAAAGTTAAGAGTAAATGTGAAAAAGAGCAAGGTTATTAGGTACAGTAGGGTTGAGGATCAAGTCAATTGGGAGGTGAGTTTGAATGGAGAAAAACTGGAGGAAGTGAAGTGTTTTAGATATCTGGGAGTGGATCTGGCAGCGGATGGAAACATGGAAGCGGAAGTGGATCATAGGGTGGGGGAGGGGGCGAAAATTCTGGGGGCCTTGAAAAATGTGTGGAAGTCGAGAACATTATCTCGGAAAGCAAAAATGGGTATGTTTGAAGGAATAGTGGTTCCAACAATGTTGTATGGTTGCGAGGCGTGGGCTATGGATAGAGTTGTGCGCAGGAGGATGGATGTGCTGGAAATGAGATGTTTGAGGACAATGTGTGGTGTGAGGTGGTTTGATCGAGTGAGTAACGTAAGGGTAAGAGAGATGTGTGGAAATAAAAAGAGCGTGGTTGAGAGAGCAGAAGAGGGTGTTTTGAAGTGGTTTGGGCACATGGAGAGAATGAGTGAGGAAAGATTGACCAAGAGGATATATGTGTCGGAGGTGGAGGGAACGAGGAGAAGAGGGAGACCAAATTGGAGGTGGAAAGATGGAGTGAAAAAGATTTTGTGTGATCGGGGCCTGAACATGCAGGAGGGTGAAAGGAGGGCAAGGAATAGAGTAAATTGGAGCGATGTGGTATACCGGGGTTGACGTGCTGTCAGTGGATTGAATCAAGGCATGTGAAGCGTCTGGGGTAAACCATGGAAAGCTGTGTAGGTGTGTATATTTGCGTGTGTTGACGTATGTATATACATGGGTATGGGGGGGGGGTTGGGCCATTTCGTTCGTCTGTTTCCTTGCGCTACCTCGCAAACGCGGGAGACAGCGACAAAGTATAATAAAAAAAAATAAATATGAATATATATATATATATATACATATATATATATATATATATATATATATATATATATATATATATATATATATCCACTACCTGTCCCCTTCACTCGCCTCACACCCTTCCATTCAGTTATCATATTTTTCGACACTTTCTTTCTCTCTTGCCTTTCCTTTGCCATCTCTCTACCTCTCCCTCTCGCTGCCCTCTCCTCCCTCACTGCACCTCTTCCTGTCATCGTACTTCTCATTCCATATTTTTCTTTCATGTCTCCCTTCCCCACGGACGGAGACATATTGTTTTGTCTTATATTCTTTTTCTTCCAGACAAAGAAGGTTTGGTGACATTCCCTCATCTTAAGGCCACTTGACTTGAAACTTGTTGGTCATGTATCCTTGTGGTTTCTTCTCCTCCTTCACTTTTCCTATTTTTCTCCTCCTTCTCTTATTCCTCCTTCTTCCTCCTCTTTTTTTTTCAAGTAGCGTTAAGGCCAGACCACCTCGCTTGGACCTTGGGTTTGTATGGTCTGTGTTTCGATGTAACACTATTATATAACTCCTTCCATATTCCCTTCCCTCCTTTTCATCTTCCTTCTTCTTCTTCTTATCTTCCCCTTCCCTTCTTGTACAATATCCCTCACACCTTCCTTGTCCTTCCTCGCTCTCATAATCCTTCTGCTTCCTCTCCTCCTCCTCCTCCTCCTCCTCCTCCTCCTCCTCCTCTACCCTCTTACCTTACCTACTCCTCCCTTCTCCCTCGGATACCCAAGGTATGTTCTGTCCTCAGCCGTACATGGATGCCGATTATCATTCTAATCTTTTTACTCGCTTATGTTCTTGGTCAACATGAGCATCAAGGGGCATAATAAAGCAAGAACACTCAGAGACATTAAACACCGACGTTCAGAGAGATTAAACACGAAGTCACAGTGACATTAAAAACGAACGATGAGAGACATTAAGCACGCAGACTCAGAGATTTTAAACGCGAATATTAAATGACATTAATCCCGTACACCCAAGAGCATTAAGCATGAAAATACGAGGATAAACACATAACAGCGAAGGAGTCTGTCGTCACGCATATGTCATCCTGCACTGCGTTTTCTAAAGTCCTTTGATGAATCCATCTTTTAGACTCTGACTTCAATATCTTTCAACAGTGCCAGTGGTTACCGTGCCCGCGTCCGTCACTCGCAGAGATTCTCTTTTTAAATCGGTTTTCAGGAAGCAGAGCTGACTAATCGGACAGCACGAATTAAGCGAATGAATTTACAACAGTATTGAGAGCTCCTAAACACCATCATAATGAGCCATTAACTTATGATGCAGTAATAAACTCGGTAGTCTAAACGAGCAGAAAATAGCGCATCTTTTCTCGTTCTGACCAGGGGAGTTACCGAAGGTTATGCCTGAATGCCTTAGCCTAACGGGAGAACATGTTCCATGATTCTTTTTCCTGTCATATTTACCAGCCACACACACACACACACACACACACACACACACACACACATACAGGAGAGGTATAGGGTGATGTCTTCTTGTCCTGCATATGTGACTTAAGTTTTTCGACATAAATAAGGGCCAATCTGTTTACATCATCCCATATCAGTCTTCAGTTAGAGTTACTTTGTCGATAAAAGTCAACTCTACCACGAACTCTCTGAGGCATATATAATGAACTACACGAAGGGGTGTGTGCTCTTCGCCAGCAATATATATTACCGAGTGGAAAAAACACTTTTCTAGTAACATGCAAATCAGCATTATTAAAACGGCCGGACAGGGCATTTAAGAGACGCATTACAAAAAAAGACTTGTACGATGTTATCTCATATCTCGAATGTTTACAAAGATTTATCATCGTTCCTTATGGTTCAGGCGGTATTTACGTCAAGATGCCCCACTAGTTTGGCATGGGAGGCGCGGTGAGGTGGCCGGCTTGAGGCGCTCCTCATACAGAGAGGAAACTGGTTCTTGTGGTGACCGCCAGCTGCCCACAGGCAACGCGTCCTGACACACCGTCTTGAGGGCGAGTCAGCAAGAGTGATATGACATCAATTACCCACAAATCTACTTCGATCTTAAACAGTTGAGTTCCTGGGAATACTAATACGGCAATAAACTAATAAAGAAAAGCTAATGGTTACGAGGAGATGATGGATTTGAGAGATAAACTTAGAACTAAAATATTGGTTATTCGAAAACACAATGATAAAAAGCGATGGTTTATGGGATCGTTACAAAACACAATGATGAGGGCAGTGGCTTGTGGGATCTTACAACTTAATGTTTCCTTTTTTTTTTTTGCATGCTTTTCCCATGGAAAGTGAATTAGATTCATCTGGCGTTGTTCTTTTGTCATCTCCAAAGGAAGTCTTCATCATACTAAAGTAAATGGTTGTGTAAACTCCGCTCAATAAGATCGCTTAGAACCGAGTTCTGTTCATGTGTTATATAACTAAACTCTAAATGTACACATAGCATAGATATCTCCTTGAAAAAATATCTTATTTTCCTTCGAGTTGTTATAAACTGTTTATGTTGTATGTGTAAGTCAATGTTGTGTCCAGTTTGTATCTGAATGAGGCCATCCGGGAGACCTGTTGTTAAGGTCAGGAAGAGGATGGATCACGAAGACCCTTGTGCCAATCTCGCCTTTCACTAATTACAAAGTCACTTGACACCATTCCATGTTTCCCCCATTCTGTATGTATCACCTCTTTTGTATCTAGTTTCTTCTGTAATACACGAAAGCCCTCAGGATCCTGTTCTCATGTTTCCCTTTCCTGATGGTCTTTTTTTTTTTTTTTTTTTTTTTTTTTTAATTTTCCAAAAGAAGGAACAGAGAAGAGGTCCAGGTGAGGATATTCCCTCAAAGGCCCAGTCCTCTGTTCTTAACGCTACCTCGCTATCGCGGGAAATAGCGAATAGTATGAAAAAAAAAAAAAAATATATATATATATGTGTGTGTGTCTGTGTCTGTGTCTGTGTCTGTGTGTGTGTCTGTGTGTGTGTGTCTGTGTGTGTCTGTGTGTGTGTGTGTCTGTGTGTGTGTATCTGTGTGTGTGTGTCTGTTTGTGTGTGTTTGTGTGTGTGTGTCTGTGTGATGTGTGTCTGTCTGTGTGTATGTCTGTCTGTGTGTGTGTCTGTGTGTGTGTGCCTGTGTGTGTGTGTGTGTGCCTGTGTGTGTATGTGTCTGTGCATGTGTGTGTGTGTGTGTGTGTGTGTGTGTGTGTGTATGTGTGTGTGTGTGTGTGTGTCTGTGTGATTACATGTTTCGTGCCATCCACAAAAAAAGAGAGGAAACCAAAGCACCGAAGGAGAATTCAGAAGGAGTAGCAACTAAACAGAGCTAAACAAACAAACACAAGATGGGAGATGGAACCCTACTGTGAAAATAAAGAAACTGAGGCACAGGACGTTCTGTGAAACCTATCATGATAGAGTCGGCAGCTGGATGACGCTAGCAGGAAATAGAAAGAGAGGGCCAGAAAAGAGTTAGACGAGGGTTCCATAAAAGATGTATGGAAGCTAAGAAAACGAAGGATGCAGTGTGGAGAGGATCTCGATGGCATAAGTTATAAGTAGAGGTAAGCAAAATAATAAAAATTGATATACATGGGGAGAATATTATCCATTTAAAAAAGTAATGAATAGGTAAGGATTCAGAGGGATGAGATGTAGCAGAGGAAGGGAATGTGTGTGAGTGTGTGTGTGTGTGTGTGTGTGTGTGTGTGTGTGTGTGTGTGTGTGTGTCGAGCTGAATGCAAAGTACGTTCAACAATGGAGGACACTCGAACCCCAACAGTAATGACGAAAGTAGCGGTCATGAAGGCTGCTTAGGCAAGGCTTAAGTTGGTTCCTGAAGGATCTTGACCCGTGTAAGGCGGATGAACGAGATGAAAGTTCCTCTGTGGTAACTGATCGCTGGATGAAGGCTACAAGATCAGTGAAGAAATCTTGGACAATCGCATATTTACCAAATGGCGTCCTAGCTACGTCTCTTCGTTGTATATCAACTGACTGTTATATTTCTCTCTTGTGCCTCCCCTGATGATGTGATTATTACTCGAAAGTGCACTTGGGAACTTATCGCGTTCCATTTTCCCCATAGACTCATAGGGATATATATATATATATATATATATATATATATATATATATATATATATATATATATATATATATATATATTTCTTTCTTTCGTACTATTCGCCATTTCCCGCATTAGCGAGGTAGCGTTAAGAACAGAGGACTGGGCCTTTGAGGAAATATCCTCACCTGGCCCCCTTCTCTGTTCCTTCTTTTGGAAAATTAAAAAAAAAAAAATGAGAGGGGAGGATTTCCAGCCCCCCGCTCCCTTCCCTTTTAGTCGCCTTCTACGACACGCAGGGAATACGTGGGAAGTATTCTTTCTCCCCTATCCCTCGGGATATATATATATATATATATATATATATATATATATATATATATATATATATATATATATATATATATATATATACATATATATATATATATATATATATATATATATATATACACGTTTATCCCTGGGAAAAGGGGAGAAAGAACACTTCCCACGTATTCCCTGCGTGTCAGAAAAAGGCAACATAAAGTAGAGGAAGCGTGGGGCTGGAAATCCTCCCCTCCAGTTTTAAATTTTCCTAAAGAAGGAACAGAGAATGGGGCCTAGTGAGGATATTCCCTCTAGGGCTCAGTCCTCTGTTCTTAACGCTACCTCGCTAACGCGGGAAATGGCGAATATGTATGAAAGAAAGAAGAATATATATATATACATACATATATATATATATATATATATATATATATATATATATATATATATATATATATATATATATATATATAATTTTGTTCATACAATCAATTATAATAATGACAACAATGATAATGATAATAATAATAATAATAATATATCCGTGTGTGTGTGTGTGTGTGTGTGTGTGTGTGTGTGTGTGTGTGTGTGTGTGTGTGCATAAGCCGACGTTAGTAAACCTTTTATCGACCGGCCTCGAGATGAGCAACCGAGTTGACTGTATTTAACTGCCTCGTTCAGCAATTGAACCTTGCATCATTTTCTACCACTTTATTTTCATTTTAGGTGACGATGTCTGTGTGGAAAAAAAAAATGTATACCTCTAGCTCAAGTGTTTATCAGTGTTAACTCGTAAGGATTATTTCTGCACGTCACAAGAACTCCCTCTGTTAAAATATTGACCCCTTGAGACACGTTGACTTTATCTCTGTTTGAAAAAATGAAGAAGCATTACAAATAGAACTTGCTCGTTGCTGAATGTCTCCAGGTCATGAGTCTTGGGTTACAGAGGCCTCTCTTAGGCTAATGGACAGACCTTTTGGTTTACCTGAGGTCAACAGAGTTTAGTGACAGTGACCAAGCGATCGGTAAAAGCGTGAAATTACTTCCGCTGGTGACTGCCGGCAATACCATGCTTCCAGACACTCACCAAGACATAAGTGTGTCTAGATCAACTGAACACTGGCGCCTGGTATCCGTAGAATTGACGCATTCATTGCTTCTGTGTCCACCGACGGCGATCCTGCCATAACAGGTAGACGGTAGACCGTGTGTGGTGACTTTGCCACGAACTCATGGCCAGAGAGACGATAGCAATGGCTTCATCAGTTTCCAGTCGGACAGTCGACAGCAACGACTTCAGCTGCTTCCAGCAAGGCAGACGACAGCAGCGACTTGTGGGCAATAGAGCTCTCTCAAAATGACGACAACTCAGGACCAAGCTGGCGGGGTAGGGTAAGAACTAAGTGACAGTAGCTCAAGAAGACAGGAGTTGAGGACCAGACCGGTAGGTGGCAGCAGGAGGTCCCTAAGATAAAGAGTCCAGGACCCGCGAGCCAGCGGGTGGCCGCAGGAATCAGGTGAGGAAATCTACCAGTAAAACTCCCTCAGTAGCCACGTTAACAGGTAATGTCAGTGGAACACTGAACGAACAGGCTAACCTTGAAGCAACAGGGGTACAACACTCGCCTCAAAAGATCACCGATGAGATTGCACTTAGCCGCCACACAGCAGGGTACAACCTGGTCACTGACCGAGGCGGGATAATAAGAAATCCGGATTCCAGGGAGCTCGTCTGAAATCAGAATTACACAGGAATTCCCTGAGGTCGTCTCAGCAAGGAACCAGTACCTGACCCAGGCGCCACCGGGGTCACGTCCCAGCGTCGCAGCAGTGCAATCCACCGCTGGATGAACGGCCCAATTATGCTTGTGGAGGTTAGCGTTCCTGACCGTGACGCATTCACGTGCCACCCAGGGTCGAGCGCATAGGTTCCATTCGTGGTTACGGCCGTCTGTCCATAGTCAACGCAGCTGTTCATCCACCCCTAAGGGTTGGTCGCTAAAATGGGTACCTGGCTCAGGCTAGGATATATATATATATATATATATATATATATATATATATATATATATATATATATATATATATATATATATCGTTAATGGGATGGCCTTGATTAGGGCCTCAGCTGCCCGTCCGTCTCACCTAACATTTAAAAGAAAATTACGTACCCTTTATGAACCTGTGGTGAATCATGTAGCCGAATTGTTTCTACCTTTAAGCTGTTCCTCCGCTACGCCCGAGCTAGAAACACTTTAGGTTAGAGTGGACCACACACGCTCTCCTCAACGTGCAACTCTCATTTGCTCGCCACCGAAGAACCGACGCCAAAGGGAAGACTCTCATAGTGTTACTGGTCATGAAATTCCACACGACTCAGATGATTCAGCTCATCATGTGATTAGTGGAGTGGCGTATGGTTTATGGTGGTACCTGCTGGTGGGTTAGTAGATAGTGGTTGGGTTTTAGAATAAATCCAAGCGGGTCAACATGGTTTATTAAGATCACTAGGAGATCGTATCATCCCTAGAATCCTTCAAAGGATAGATGATAATCACAAGACCTCGATCAGATCAAGTCACGAAGATATGCAGCTTCGTCTCGCTTGTGTTACGTTGAGTCAGTTGTAGGATGAGTCATCATTTGATATCACTCGTACTTCCTATCTGAGGGGCCAGACCTCCTCCGTGGTGCAGACGTTAGCATTCTTGACCTTGACGCATTCACAGGCCACCCAAGATCGAGCGCATAGGTTCGACCCTTGGTTTGTGCCAGTCGGCCCACAGTCAACCCAGCTGTTCATCCACGTCTAGGGAATTGGTGCATAACATGGGTACCCGGCTTAGGCCCGTAACGTCTCAGCCGACGTAAGAAGGAAAAACGTTTTGAGATAATTAATGATCTATTTATTGAGCTAATCTTGCGAAACTGCTGCTGCTGCTACTATGTTAAGCCACAACTTTAGCAACGCGGCCTTTGGTTTACCCGCTCTCCCTTGCTGCCTTCTTAGGAGGCTCTTGATTAAGACCAAGTCTCTATTACCCCTCCTCGACTCTATTGCTCCTCCTCCCCCGTGAGCCAAAGGCCCTCCGCGTGTGGTGGTCGATGGGCGATAATTAGCCTAAAAGCCGCCACATGAAACACATCCTCCAGAGCTCCGCCAGCTACCCCAGTCTTTTACGTGCCGGAAGTATTGGTTTCCGATATTTCCCGGTAATCTATGTGACCATTTGCGACGCCATTAAGAGACTCAGGGTCCAGAAGAGGCCGGAGTACGATTTTTTTTTTTTTTTTTTACTACTACACCTGGGGGTAATATGGGAATCTAATTTTAGTGGTATTAATGGAGGACTTAAAGCATGGAAAGATTTTTTTTTTCTAGGGATGGGAGGACTAAGTAATGGCCCACATGTACGGAATATTAAATTCTTGATTTTATTGAGGGAAGCGATCGAGTCGGTTTGTCATGTTGGTTGTGCCGTTAGAGTCTTAGAATGGATGGTGTGTATGTGTGTGTGTGTGTGTGTGTGTGTCTGTGTGTGTGTGTGTGTGTGTGTCTGTGTGTGTGTCTGTCTGTCTGTCTGTGTGTAGCAGTCCTTCTAGTCATCTGATCATGATGTAGAGTTCTTATCTTTGTCACCAATTCGTGTCGTTAGTGATTCATGTTAAATATTCGTGTCGTTAGTGATTCGTGTCGTTAGTGATTCGTGTCGTTAGTGATTCATGTTAAATATTCGTGTCGTTAGTGATTCGTGTCGTTAGTGATTCGTGTCGTTAGTGATTCGTGTCGTTAGTGATTCATGTTAAATATTCGTGTCGTTAGGGATTCGTGTCGTTAGTGATTCGTGTCGTTAGTGATTCATGTTAAATATTCGTGTCGTTAGGGATTCGTGTCGTCAGGGATTTGTAACGGGAGTGATTAGTGTTGTCGGTGATTCATGTCGTCAATGATTCGCTCGTTGGTGATTCATGTCGTCAATGATTCGCTCGTTGGTGATTCGTGTCGTCAGTGATTCGCTCGTTGGTGATTCATGTCGTCAATGATTCGCTCGTTGGTGATTCGTGTCGTCAATGATTCGCTCGTTGGTGATTCATGTCGTCAATGATTCGCTCGTTGGTGATTCATGTCGTCAATGATTCGCTCGTTGGTGATTCGTGTCGTCAGTGATTCGCTCGTTGGTGATTCGTGTCGTCAATGATTCGCTCGTTGGTGATTCATGTCGTCAATGATTCGCTCGTTGGTGATTGGTGTCGTCAATGATTCGCTCATTGGTGATTCATGTCGTCAATGATTCGCTCGTTATTGATTCGTGTCGTCAATGATTCGCTCGTTGGTGATTCGTGTCGTCAGTGATTCGCTCGTTGGTGATTCGTGTCGTCAATGTCACTGGTGGCTCCCGTCGCCCGTGGTTCTGCACGTGCCCTCACGTATGTGTAGTGAGGTTGCTGGTGAAGTGATGGCTCGCTCAAGGCAACGACGGACAGTTCTCTGAACCTGGTCGACGTAACAGGCAGATCTGCTGCGAAGTAAAAGAGAAAAAAGAAACAACACGACCAGAGTCGTAGAGAGAGAGAGAGAGAGAGAGAGAGAGAGAGAGAGAGAGAGAGAGAGAGAGAGAGAGATTGTTACGTAGATACACTGACCACACAGCGAGCGACGAGGCAGTCCTGTCTTATCAGTACTTAAAGAGAGAGAGAGAGAGAGAGAGAGAGAGAGAGAGAGAGAGAGAGAGAGAGAGAGAGAGAGAGAGAGAGAGATCGTTCTAAGCGTAGAGTCGCGGCAATTTTTTCCCCCGCCTCTCAGTGGATTAAGTTGTGTTGACGTGAGAGGTGCACACCCGGGGGTGTGTGTGCTCTCGACACGGGACGCTGAGGGAGGGAGGGAGGGAGGAGGGAACACGTCGCGCCATAACACACGGGGAAAGGAACCCTCGCACCAGTATGCTGGCAAACTGGCTTGTTTTTCTGTGTTCCGCTGGTGGCCCAGGGAAGGGGTGATTTACAGTCCCCGTGTTGTTTACGAACGCGTGTTTGTGATAGATTTATCGATCGGAACAAATAAAAAGTGAAATTATTCTGTCGTATTTTTTTTTTTGACAAAAACTCTTAACATATCTACCGACGTATCATTTCCGAATTCAGGTTAACAATGATAATGTCACCACTTTAGCCCTATGTGTTCATCATTAGACTCGAGGTGAATGGCAGATAATTTTCGTATTAGAAAGCTAATGGTTGAACCATCGTTAAGATATCTTATGGGTACAGGAGCTACGAGGGTCTTGCGTTACAGCTAGTGGAACTCGATCCCCTGTGACAGTGTTGGGTGTAAGGAAATACCCCCGGGAAACAGCTGAGCATCAAATCCTCTTGTGAAACACGACTTGATGAGCGGCTGCCATCTCCTCCGGCCTCCCCGGAAGAACGTCATTATATTTATGGGTATACGATATTTACGTTCACTCTTGTGGGGTTTATATTGGTTGCCATCTCTGTCATGCGCGTTGGCTGCATGCATGACTACGCCTGCCCATGCAGGTCTTATGTATCTCTCGTTCACATTATACGCAGTTGGTAACGTATAGTACATATATCATTACTGCTGCTGTGATTATTATCTAACACCTCTTTATGTACCTAAATCCATCTCTCTCTCTCTCTCTCTCTCTCTCTCTCTCTCTCTCTCTCTCTCTCTCTCTCTCTCTCTCTCTCTCTCTCTGTATGTATATATATATATATATATATATATATATATATATATATATACATTTATATGCAGGTAAATAGTAAAAGAACAGGTACATTTGCTCATTGTCTCTGTATCTCTGACGATGTGAATCAAAACGAAAGCACTCGGATCTTCCTGTATCATATTCCTTGTGGCAACTAGGACACACACACAACACACACACACACACACCACACGCACACACACACACGCACACACACACACACACACAGGAGACTAATATCATTATGTATATCATGATAACACAGCAATAACAGTTACTGCATAATACACCAGCAGCTGTGAATGTATAATCGTTAAGCCATATTTTCTGTGTGTTTTCACTCACAAAGTAAACATTGTTATGTTTTTTTGGTAAAGATATTGTTGCATTTAACATGTCTGGGTTTAATTTATGTTTCTGTGTATTTCAGTTATATGTACGTATGTATTTGTATGCCTTTAATTGCGTTCGTATGTGTGTGTGTGTGTGTGTGTGTGTGTGTGTGTGTGTGTGTGTAATTACTTAAATGTAACTACTTATTTGTGTAGTTTGGGAGAAAAGGACCAGAATTATACTCGTAGGATCCCACCTCTGGAATAAGGCTGACGCGTAACGCTAATAAGATACATAGAAAATAATAAAAGAGTTGCTTGAGTCACATGATGTCGAGTGGAATGTGTAAGATGGAGAGAGCTTGCGTTTGTGGACCGATCGCTCGTAACCTACACTATCAAAGATACCCGTCCTCTGTGTATGCTTATACGAATAGAACTCTAAAACTAACCTAAATGAGGAGATGGAGGAGTTACGGGAGGGGAGGGAAAAATGGGAAGGTGGTACTGAAAGGAGTGGAGAAGGAATACAGTATGTTGTGAAGATAAGTAATGTCGCTTGGGAGAATTTGGATACTACTGACTTGGATGCTACCAACGAATGGGAATATCTGTGTTATGGCTGTCACCAGAACTGCTAGGCGCGCATGAAATGTCATGAATTCTTTGGAGGGTTGAATGACTATAGTGATACGCACCAAAGATCTAAATGAGATGGGGGGGGGGGGGGTCCCAAAGCAGAGCGCCTAAGATGGTTCCTGTATGAAGTGGGCTGAGTCTACGCAGAGAGGAATGAGAGGGTTGTAAATTTGGCCTTCCATGGAGGTGGGGGTCTAGGAGAAAGGGGTGCGTCGATTACAGTCTAAAGTTTCCTAAATCGGTTTGGTCGACGACGGTGAGTCAGAGAGAGAGAGAGAGAGAGAGAGAGAGAGAGAGAGAGAGAGAGAGAGAGAGAGAGACTGGAACTCTGAGGGGGGAAAAAAAAAAGTTCTGATACGGAGGAGTTGAGTCATGGGAGAGGAGGTTGGCCCTGCCCGAGGTAGGCCAAGACTCACCAGAGTTACGAGACGTCCGCCTCCCGACGCCTGCAGCAGGACCTGAACTTTATCACAGTTAACCTCTGATGAAAGTTAAGTCCGGTAAAGTTAAGGAAGGTGAAATATACTGGTTGAAGGAATCGTGCTGGACTGTGTGTAAGGTGATTTTATCTTGCACCACACTTGCACACACACACACACACACACACACACACACACACACACATTTATATTCTTACATTGTACAAACCCCATTTCAGCTAGTTCGGCATCCAATCCTTTGCAACAGCACTAAACCTCTCTGGCCGATTCCTGCGTAGAAATAAGAAGCTTACATGTCTCACACCTCAGCGGGGTACACTCGTATATCCTCCCTCCCCCAAAGAACACAACATTAACAAAGCCTTCACAGTGCAGTGACTCGTAAAGTACTAAACGACTCCCCCACAAATCATTCTTAAACCTCACAAAGACATACGTGCGTCCATATGAAACTATACTCCCCCAGACATGTACGAGTTACAGTTTCTTATCCACATGTTCAACAACACCTGTTTTTCCAACACCGTTATGATCAGACCAAGATATCACGAGCCGTTCGTAGGTAAGATGCAACGTCCACACCGGACCTTGAACACCTGCTCTACAGTCGTCATGCCATGACTCCACAAAGACAAACACAGATGACTGCACTTCTTGACCACCAGTCGTCCCGTTCAGTGGCTGGCTTCAAGTGCGCTTTATGATCACCTACGGGGAACGGTCTTGGAGCAAGAACTTTATATATATATATATATATATATATATATATATATATATATATATATATATATATATATATATATACATTATACCTTTCTGCCGCAAATGGCCCCTTCCTCTAGGAACCTCCTACAACACTCAGGAAGCCGGCCACGTCCACCGAGTGGGACCACAGGTCAAAAAGCGTGGGGATAATGTGTGTGTGTGTGTGTGTGTGTGTGTGTGTGTGTGTGTGTGTGTGTGTGTGCATGTGTGTGTGTGTGTGTGTGTGTGTTTCTTTGTGGGTTGCGCTCAGGGAAACCTGGAGTACGAGCTTAGTATCTTCTATTGGTCCTCCGCAGCGCTCAGGAGGCCAGCCAGCCAAGTCTACAGAGTGGGACCACGGATCAAAATGTGTAGTGATGCTGTGTGTGTGTGTGTGTGTGTGTGTGTGTGTGTGTGTGTGTGTGTGTGTGTTTCTTTGTTGGGTGAGCTCGGGGGAAACTGGGGAGTTAGAGCTCAGTATCTCCAATATGCAAGTTCCATCTTGGGAAAGTTGGGGTCTTGTGATATGTTGAAACGTTGTTTGTAATGATAAAGAGATGCGTGGTGTCAGCACACAGGCAAGAAAGGGTAACACATACATTTCTGGAGAGGGTAGTATCAGACAGGTGGATGTCTGTTGGGCTGGGTTGGGAGTGTGGCTGTCTTGTGCCTGCTGTTTCATTTCTGTTTTGTCAGAGTTCTGTTTCTTAGGGAGAGGGTTTATCTCTGAGCAAAGATTACCAAAGTATGAAGCAAGAATCATCTTTTAATTCTTACGTGAGGGGAGGGGCGTAGTGTTGTTACAAAACACCCAGAGCTAAGCAAACTGACGTGAGATTATAGTGGAAGCATTTTTATGTTCTTTTGCAGGTGCTGTATGTTTGTGGTTTTCAGGCAACAGGTGACTACTTTGAGTGTTTTACTTTGTGTACTTTGTAGCTTTATATATATATATATATATATATATATATATATATATATATATATATATATATATATATATATATATATATATATATATATTATTTTTTTGACGGAATGAATGGCCAGGTAGGTGAGGCGTAGATTAGGGTGGAGCGGATGCACTGTTTTTGCAGGGATATTAAGAGATTCTTTTTTTCTTTGTCTAACATCTTGTGGGAGGGACGGGGGAGGCAGCGTTCAGTCTGGACACTGATGACAACAGTGATATGAAATGATAGGAGGGAAGGCAGCTGGTTGGTGTAAAGGGTTTCACAGTGGGTACTTTGTTCGTGAGTTTCTTGATACCTGGGATTTTGTTGTGTAATCGGGAGTGGTTGAAGTATTTCATGTGAAGCTTTGATTTGCTGTTAAGGCTTATTGTACAGGAGTTCTTTATAATTCTAGTTATGCTTTGGTTGTAAGAGTGAGTGCAAGTTTGGGTGAGGAGCTGTTTCAGGGTGAATTTTGTATAAGTCTTCTTCAGTTGTGGTTGGTTTGTGGTTAATATATAACAAGTGATTCATGAGTATATTCATGTGTTCTTTGGGAGGAGGGATGTTGTTGCATTTGGTCACAAGTGCTTCATGTGCAGGTGGTGTATATCATAGCTTAATTACTGTTGATTAACACAGTCACTCACATGAATTGCTCGTCTCTTTACTCCCCACCGTAAACTCCCTTGAACATCCTGGTGTATATCATTGCTTAATTACCATTAATTAACACAGTCATTCTTATGAATGGTGCCTAACAGGACCTTCTCCATAAGGCATGTATCATTATAACCTCCTTTCCTCCTCTTACGGGCGACTCTAATGGATCTGCAAGACTCTGTTACATATAGAAAAAAGAAAGATTCGAGTTTTGCCTTTCTGTAAGAGCAAGTTCATCTCGATTTTATCTCGGATGTTCAGTGCATCGCCAGAATCTATTTTTCCTGTGTCAGGATCTGTAGTTCTCTGACGCTGTGTGTGTGTGTGTGTGTTTCTCTCTTGTAAGCTCTACTGGTGGTGCTTGAGGGAGGAGACCCCTCTGTCATTCTTACGCAAGACCTCAGAAGAGTAACAGCTGTGCTCTAAATTCTTACCCGCGGTGCCACTCTAAACTCTAACAACACTCGTCCATCACCCTAGAGCTCGGCGAGAATCCACCATAAACCAGCGGAGACCGCCTGGCAGTAAACACGATTCTTCTCCACTGTAAGCAAACATTTACACTCGTTCTAAAAACGTACTTTATGTATCGCCCAACCATCCCGTAGGCATCTCTAGCCTCAAGGCAAAACGCATGACGCCTCACCGGCAGAATATATATAGATATACGTACTTACTCTTCCTCTGTTATATCACTGAGTGCGTCCCTTTCTCTCTGCCAGCTACCGTGTTTGTTTACATAATACATTCGTACGGGGGAGAAGAAAATCGACTGACGTCGTACACGAAAATGGTCGCTGACGAGAGTCTGCGTTGGTTGTGCGCTCGAGAGGTTGGTGGTGGTGGTGGTGGCGGCGGATGCTGACATCGGTCCCTAAACTCCCTGAGTGTGATGATTAACCCTACTAACTGTGATAATTTGAGCCCCTTAGATGTGATGATTGAAACTCCAGAACATGTTAAGTGAGCCCCTTGAGTGTAATGACTGAACGCTTTGCATAAAACACCTGAGGACTTTGAGAGTAATAACTGAACTCTGAGTTTAATGACTCAGCCCCTTTAGTATGACAGATGAACCCACCGAGTGTGATGTTTACGCCCTTTGAGTATGATAACCATGTCCCGTGAGTACGATGATTTCACCTCTTCTGAGAACGAAAAATGAGCCCTGTCAAGTATGACGAGCTAACTCACGGAGTACGCTGAGTCCTTTGGGTAGGATGACTGAAGCCCTATTGTAAGACAACTAACTTGATTACGATGACGTGCACTTCGTCAGATCCATGGCTGACTCCCGGGGTAAACGTTAATTGCATGGCCTTGATTGGGGCCTCAGCTGCCCCCTGCCGTTTCAGCCAACATAAAAGGAATTATTTTCTGTACAAGCCGCTGTCTCATACCTATATAGATGGTTCTTCTACCACCTCTTTACTAGTAAGAATGGTATCAAAAGCCCTCCGTGTCATTAATAACGCTGATGTCACCCCAATCGCACCATCCTTCACTATGTTGCTGCCCTTTCCTTGTTCTACAGCCATTAATTTGGATGTAGCTCTTGTGAGCTGACCCTGTATGTATATATTGTGACAATCCCTACAGAAATGCCCCTGTAGCTGTGACGCCCCACGTGTGTGTGTGCGTGTGTGTGTGTGTGTGTGTGTGTGTGTGTACGTAGGGAGGCACGAGACACCAGGTGTTGAGTTGCATGACGGATGTTTGTAAAGCCCAGGGTAAAGTGGCCAGCGACAAGGGTGTCACGGAAGTGAGAGTCAGAGGTGTGGGCTCAGTGCTGGTGCCAGGGAGGGAGGAGTTCTGGCTCAGGCAGACGAAGTTGTGGCCGAGGAAGCAGACGATAACAAGAAGCAGGAAGTAGATAGTAGTTTAGTGTTGTTTTGAACAAACGTCTGTCATTCTGCCTGAATGATTCTGGTGTTTCGAACGCTGGGAGTATTTTGAATGATGAATATTTATTTTATTTTTGATTTTTTTTTGGGTGGTCTGACTGAAGTCTCATAAAAGAGTAATTGAATTCTATGCAACATTCCTTCGCCATTTAGGTCGTGCGGTGGTACTGTAAGAAATGTTGACATTTACATAATAAGGTGTCAGGAATTAATCATTCTTCCCAGGATGTGTGCAGTTATGTACCATGAAGGCGTGAATAACGCAAGGAAGCCAGTCCAGTTTCTCGTACGCTTATACAGGATGGCAGTAGAGTAAATGGCGTCTGTGTGTGAGACATGGGCAATAAAGAGTTATGAATAAAACAAAAGAATCTACAAAAAAAGAATCAAGGACGCAGTGTCGCTACGCTGCGTGTACAGAATCTGAGTTGTTTACAGAAGTACCTGAGCTGGGGAGATGGTGTTCAGTCCACGAGGATTCTCAAGTATCAGAGGCTGAGATAAAACTTTAGTCCAGGGGTCACTCTCAGGTCTCAGAAGTTTAGGGAACTTATATAAGATCTGGGTCGCCCTCAAGCACCCAAAACTTGAGGTCACTCTCAGATCTTCAGAGTCTGTCGGAACTCTTCATCCTAGGGCCACTCTCAGATCTCAGAGACTGAGGGGTTTCTTCAGGCCAGAAACACTATCAGGTCTCAGAATCAGACGGATTTCTTCAGCCAAGGGTCACTCCCAGGTCTCAGAAGGTGAGAAAGTTATGTAGGCCAAAATGTATAACTTCTGTCATCTGCTTCTGATTGGATCAGACCTCGGTCGGAGTCATCTTTCCCTTGGTTCTCCTCTTTACACCATCTCAGATCCTACAGAGATGATCTGAATCGACAAATGAATCATGCTGAGTGGGATCAGCTCCTGCTGCCATTGCTATGGTGTTTGTCTCGAAATAACGTCAATAAAGAGGTACCCCCTTCATCACCTCGGAGTGTGATCTGATGGTAGATGCCATAACTAGTCATACCTTAGAGCATTTGGTTAAGGAGGATCAAGTCATGCACTGTTTCACAATGCTCTCTTGTGAGTATTAGCCAGAAAGGAGTGTTGTAGATTTAGACACAATAAGCAGCATTTAATCCATTTACTTTGGTGCTCCTGGATATGTGTGAAGTCACATAATTCTGCTGGTATAATTCAAGTAACATAGTTCATGTTGAATATATCAGGTCACATCACGAGTATATATCAAGCAGCAAAGTTCACGTGGTATAGGTCAGTTGACATAGTTCACGTGGTATAGGTCAGTTCCCTTGCTCTTCTGTGACATACTGATCATAAAGATTTCAAATGAAATTTATATAAGTTCTAAGAAGAGCATCCCAGAATGTGAATGTGCTTTGAAACTTCATGAATATTATCAAGTCCATGAATAGTATATATATATATAAAGTATGCATTTATACACATGCCAGTTAAGAAGGAAACTTACCTGCCTCGACCTGCAACACGACGAGATATTGTCACTAGGTAAGGCAGCCCAACAGCAAAAAAAATTAGGCAAGAATATATTTGGGTAAGTTGCGTGATGTCGAGTGGTATGTGTAAGGTGGAGAGAGAGAGAGAGAGAGAGAGAGAGAGAGAGAGAGAGAGAGAGAGAGAGAGAGAGAGAGAGAGAGAGAGAGACGAGAGTGAGAATGAAAATTAATGAGACAAACTAAATTGAGAGTGAAATTAAGTGAAGATATGAGAGAACAAGACTAAACACCAGTGTCAGATAAGTTCAGCCGAGTGTGAATGAGGCGGACTGACAGATGAAACACAGCTCGAGAGGAAGTGAGCACAAGCAGCCAACCAACCTGCCAGCCAGTCAGCATGGTAGTCACCCAGCCAGGCACACTGCCAGGCAGCCAGCCAAGCAGCTAGGCAGCCAGGCAGCCAGCCAAGCAGCTAGGCAGCCAGCCAGTCAGCCAAGCTGCCAGATAGTCTAGTCAGCCAACCAGAGAAACAGCCAACCATCCAGGAAGCCGGCCAGCCAGTCGGCCAGGTAGCCAGCCAGCCAGCTAGCCAGCCAGCTAGCCAGCCAATCATCCAGTCAGTTAGCCAGGTAGCCAGCCAACCAGCCAATAAGCCAGCTAACCAGGCAGCCATCCAACCAACCAAGCACCAAACCAGCCAGCCAACCAGTAAGCCACACAGCCGCTGAATCTACACTGTGTTCCCCGCTACACCACCAGAGCTCATGACCTCAATTTTAGTTCTCTTTCGTATCATAAGGCTGGCATGCCTTGACTCATGGTCATGATATTAAACTGTGACAAACCACCGCCTCAGCAGCGTTCTTGCACCTAAATACCTCTGACTACAGTGTTTTGTTTTGTCGCAGGCAGGCTTGCCAAGTGTGTGTGTGTGTGTGTGTGTGTGTGTGTGTGTGTGTGGCTAGCAGTGAAGGTTAGAGGTTCAGTATATATCATTAGTCACTTTTTATATATATATATATATATATATATATATATATATATATATATATATATATATATATATATATATATATATATATACTTATATGGGTCAACTGCAGCTTCAAGGCTACACTCCAATCAGAAGCAGGTGAATGATGGACTCTTGTAGAGTCACAAGTTCCTTGACGGTACTATACTCCTTTTCATCCAAACACACACACACACACACACACACACACACACACACACACACACACACACACACACACATACACACACACACACATATATATATATATATATATATATATATATATATATATATATATATATATATATATATGTGTGTGTGTATATAATTCAGCTAATGACGTAAAAGATTGGTTATAGGTAAAATAGAAATTTTCATCCCTGCATTGTAGTGAGTTTGCTGGCGTCTTTATTCCTCCTGTAATAAAACATTTAGTCCAGCTCGCCACCGTTGGTGTGCCACCCTTCGTAACCCGTGAGGAGTATCCTACGTCGGGGGTTCCCATTAGACCATTGCTAAAGGACGGTAAGCTGCGAGTCATACGCCCGCCAGGGCAGCACCTTGCAGCAGGTGGCCGCCACTCGGCTTGCTGCTCGTCGTGTTGGGTGAAACTGTCGTACGGATTTTACATTCCCTCCCTTCCGTGCACCGGACGGACTAGGTTGGCTGCTGCCGAACCTCTCCCTCGCCACATTCTCCACCACCCGATCAAGTTCCTGCCCTTTCTCTTTCACCTCTTTACCCTTTCCAAGCCTTTGTTTCCCCTCCGCCCTCTCTCTCTCTCTCTCTCTCTCTCTCTCTCTCTCTCTCTCTCTCTCTCTCTCTCTCTCTCTCTCTCTCTCTCTCTCTCTCTCTCTCTCTCTTCTTTCCTCACATACCCCTCCACCAGTAGCTTCCTTTCCTCTACTTTTTATTTTTCTCCCCCTTCTCTCTCCTCCCTCCTCCACTCCACCACCCTCCCCTGCGTCTCCTGCACACCCCTCCACACCTGCATCCCTCACCTGCATCCCTCGTGCAGGCAGCCCCTGGGTGCGTAAGAGCCTGTTATGGTGAGCGATCAGGAGGGGGGAGGTGGGAGGATATCGTGCGGCGAGACGAGGTTTAGGTCACACCACAGGTCGTCACCCCGGCAGCTGACCCCACCTGCCAGGTCACTCTAGGGTGTGGAGGATTGTGGTGGGGGATGGTGAGGGGTGGCAGAAGAGTTTTGAGGTCGCAGGGAGGAGAGAAGGAGAGTTGTGCATGACTCTCGGGCCGTGCAGATTATCTGCCATAGTTTCAGGTTATCAAGGGTTGACGTGGTGTGTAGATGACGATAAGAGATGTAGAAACACACGCACACATGATGCTCACACATATACATGAATACTCTCTCTCTCTCTCTCTCTCTCTCTCTCTCTCTCTCTCTCTCTCTCTCTCTCTCTCTCTCTCTCTCTCTCACTAATCCAGCCCTCCTCTGTCTACTCTCTCCTTGCTTCATATTGTCAATGCCTGTGGAAAAAGGACCTGCGATTCAGTTTCCCTTTTGTTTTTCCTTATCATATTGTAAGCTCAGTTAATGGTCGTCTTTTTAAATCCAGGCTTCCAATGGAGTGTAGAAATGCGCATGAAAAGATAGATAAGTAATGAGAGAGGAGGAAAATAACCCGATTTATTTTGATTTGTGCCGCTGTCAGCTGGTAGGTTATTGTGCACTAGGTGCTCCCTCTGTGAGCAGTTGCGCAAAAAGGATTACGGTGGCCACAAAGGGTCTTTGTCAGACCCCGCTGGTGAGAAAATGATGACATGAATTATTACAAAGTTGATTCATTACATTAGCTCACGGCTTTTCATCCATTTGGGGAAGTGAAATTCCTGCCGGTTTGAAACGGTCGCAGCTGCTAGGAGGAACATGAGAATGGAAATGTTCCAAATTTTAGCGAAGGAAGGGAAAAAGAAAAAACAGACATGACAACTGCTAATCCCTGAGCGGTCTCAAACATGCGTGTGAGGTATGTCTTAATCTCATGGAAATCATCATTCAATAGCCTTACCATTACCCAATATTCCATATTTTGTGGTCTCAAATACAGATCATATATACCAAATCTAAGACAGGATGAGCAGCTCTGTTGTCAGTGGGCCGACTGCCGCGCCCAGGATGCAAACCCGGGCGAGCCATAACCAGCAACGCCGCCACGGAAGCCCATAGAATGTGCACTGTTGCCTCCCCTTGTTCTGCTTGACCCGGATGAGGCTTTGTCTCGTGTTCATCTGTGTCTTCCCCGATTTTTTTGCTCTCCGTATGTAATCACGTCTTTGTATTCATCTCTTTGTAATTGCCTTTTTTGTAATTACTCCTTTGTACGGTACAGGAAGAGAGTTCTACACTCATGGGGTCCCCCGTCTCTTGAACTCTGTTTATGTGTGTGTGTGTGTGTGTGTGTGTGTGTGTGTGTTGTGTGTGTGTGTACGTGAAGATTTCTTGTTCTCACACTACGCCAAGTGACCCCCTGCTCCTCCCCCGTCGCTCCCCAGCATCGTATGTCACACGCGGGTCATTCACGGGAAACCGGAGGAGAAACCCAACGAGACCAGACGTCACGGTGAGTGGTGGTCCATGACGCTTATTGGACACTCACTGCCACTGTTAATTCCATCTTGATGGTCCCTCCCACCTCCTCAACCGCTCTCCCTCCAGCTCCTTACCGACCTCTCACCTCTCACCAATCATCTCCTTGTTGGAGCAAGATTTCACTTATCACTCTCCCCTCCCCCACCCACCACCGCCTCCTCCTCCTCCTCCTCCTCCTCCTCCTCCATCACCTCACCTTCACTTCCTTGTTCCTCACTTTGCTTCTGGTTCGCTTCCCCTTTTGCCCTCAATTTTGTTTCGTCTGTAATTCCATTTCTGCAGCTTCCGCCGTTCGAACCGATTGCCGTACTTTTTTCGCTCACTTCCAGAACCTCTTCTCTGCCTTTGTTCCACGTTTCTCTTCGCGTATTTCACGTCCCTGTACCTTTGTTCCCCGTCTCTCTAACCTTGTACCACGTCTTTCCCTTCTCCCTGCCCCTTATCATCTAATCTGTTCTCCTTTCAACGATAAACATCTTCCATCAAGTCTCGCTTGACGCCACAGTGTAAGGTAAGCGCCGCTGAAAAGGAGGTAATTGGGCGTATCCTTAGGGGTAAGGGAGATAGAGCGGCTGGTCTGGTGACGCGTCTCACAACTGATTCCCCTCCATACAGTGTCTCTGTCTCCCCCCCCCCCTCTCTCTCTCTCTCTCTCTCTCTCTCTCTCTCTCTCTCTCTCTCTCTCTCTCTCTCTCCTCTCCCTCTCCCTCTCTCTCTCCCTCTTTTTCCCCTTCTCATTAACTCTCCTATCACGTCTGTACCTTGTTCCTCTCGCCCTCTCTCTTCCTTTGTTTCTCGGTCTTTACAAGCTATCGTTCTTTTGTTTTCAGCTTTTCCTTAATCCTTCTTAACCCTGTTGTCTCGGTTCGTGGGTAGCCATGTACGTCTTCTTATTGTGTTTCACGATATTTTCTCTCTGTCTCTCTTTGCCATTGTGACTCCTTTTTATATTTATCTATCTGTTTATCTGTCTATTAATCTATCTATTTATCTATCTTTCTATCTATCTATCTGTCTGTCTATCTATCTATCTATCTAACTATCTATTTATCTATCTATCTATCTATCTATCTATCTATCTATCTATCTATCTATATATATATATATCTATATATATATATATATATATATATATATATATATATATATATATATATATATATATATATATATATACCTGTCTCTTTGCACGTGTGTGGGCGTGGGTATAGTACAAATGATAATGATAAAGGCTTTCTCCTGATAAGTCAGTGATAACAGATGACGAACCACACCTTCCAGGTTATGATTACGTTAGAAAGTAAAGATCTCATCACCAAGAAAGTAATGAAAAGTGCAAACTATGAATATATACATCAATGAAGAAACAGATATGGGTTGGTGCAGTTGAGCAGACCCCCCGCCACACACACACAAACACACACACACACACACACACACACACACACACACACACCCACACGCACACACACACACACATACGGGATGGTTGACCTCCTACTACGCTTCGTCCTGCATCTGGGTGGCAGCAACTGTTGTGTGGGACGCATTGTTGTGGTCGTGGACGACGTGTGTGTGTGTGTGTGTGTGTGTGTGTGTGTGTGTGTGTGTGTGTGTGTATGTATGTGTGTGTGTGTGTGTGTAGTGGTAGGCAACAGGTGGCAGTGTTCAGGGTACACTAATGACCGCCTCAGCAAACTTGAGACATGGGTCCTTGCGTCGCTTGTCATCTGTATGTTGCTGGTCTTAAGGGCAGACACTCTGGTGCCTCATATTTAGCATCTCTCTGAAGCGACATTATATGCAGACTTCTCCATCTTTTTTTTTTCCCCTTGTGTTTCTTGTTCGGTCGGTTGTAAACCCTGGGTGTCAAACAGAAGCTGAATATTGTAGCTGTGCAGTGACGTTTTATTTCTGGTCAGAGTGAACCAAGTATTTCTTTTGAAAATGATCTGTTGACCATGATAGGTGATGACCATTATTCGAGTTACTTTACTGATTACATGATACCATGATGGGTCTAAATTAAGACATGTGTTAACTGATGTACTTCTTGAAAGCCAGTTGATCCGAGGCAAGAAGATAAATGGGCCAAGTCAGGTACCTTGTGGCACTCCACAGTTCCAGTCAAATGTGATATATTTTGAAACTTGACTCGGTTACGTCGATCTGAGAGGATAATCTGAGTTAAGGCGTGTGAGCGATGGGTGACGACGCCCCAGTAAAGAAAGTTCATAAAGAGCGATAACATTGATGGTTCATATGATCAAGTGAGTTTAGAGAATCAATCACTGACATGCAAGTAACATGACCAGGCGTGTCAGCCCCACTGATGGTTCTGTTTGAACCCTTATCAGATCAATGTATTGTTGGATGTTCTCTGAGATTCTTCTTCTGGAAGACGTCAAGACCAGTTGTCATGTTTTCCATTACCCGTACAGCTAGTACCATCGTCAAGGTTTTCACAATTTAGGTGACAGACTGATCTGAAGTGACAACACTTCGCTACCATGATATTATTCATATTTCTTTCTCGTGTGTGTTACGATGGATCGATCCCACACACCTGTGAAAATGATATGGAGATGGTCTAATCATCAAAGTATTCGTCAAGGATTCACAAATGAGACAAAGATTCAATTTCGAAATGTTCTTTGGTACAGCATCAAATGGGGATGTGCTCTACTGACTAACGATATTTTCTGTGATGTTGGATTTTATCTTCCGTCATTTTATGGTACGGATGGTAAAATTGACGTTAATAACACATCTGGTAATATTCCTCGACATTGGCTACATTTGAGTGAAAATGTAGCTCGGCAATGTTATACAGTGTTCATTACCACTGCTGAGATATAAGAATCTCAACATAACGTTTCATTCCGTCAGATAAGATATGAAAACGTGTGTCAGTTCTTATTATACCATCATAGCCTGAGCCACAATGTTACTGGTGATTATTCAGTTATGTCGTATACTGGCTTATATGGAGGTCTCTTGTGAAGGTTGAACCAGATGTTCTTGTAACTTCGGAGACAGGGTGTTTGTCTCGAGTTCCTGTATGGTTTGTAACCTTGTCATCTCGCCAGTGGTCCTTCTTAGCAGCAGGTCTCCTTCTCGTAAGCTGGTCGAGCAGATACTCAGACTTGTGTCACCACGCTGATGTCCACAGGTCTCGCTCCATAATAACCACACTGTCCATTGCGCTAATTGTCATATAAAGAACTCCAGGTGCTGATGAGTGCAATGTTATTTCTTGATTACTGTTTGTATATTACTAGGAGAGGGGAAAGGATTTTGGATATATATATATATATATATATATATATATATATATATATATATATATATATATATATATATATATATATATATTCTTTCTTTCTTTTAAACTATTCGCCATTTCCCACGTTAGCGAGGTAGCATTAGGAACAGAGGACTGGGCCTTTTTTGGAATATCCTCACCTGGCCCCCTCTGTTCCTTCTTTTGGAAAATTTAAAAAAAAAGATAGGGGAGGATTTCCAGCCCCCCGCTCCCTCCCCTTTTAGTCGCCTTCTACGACACACAGGGAATACGTGGGAAGTATTCTTAATCCCCTATTCGCCATTTCCCGCGTTAGCGAGGTAGCGCTAAGAACAGAGGACTGGGCCTTTTTTGGAATATCCTCACCTGGCCCCCTCTGTTCCTTCTTTTGGAAAATTTAAAAAAAAAAACGCACCTTAACCTGCTTCAGGTATTCATTTATCCGGAAAATCCAAAGGCGAAGATGAACAGCTGGATTGGCTGTGAGTCAGCTGTCCTGTTCAAGACTCGGACCCGGACCCATGAGACTGTTAAGTTGCACTGCTCACCAGCGTGTGTGTGTGTGTGTGTGTGTGTGTGTGTGTGTGTGTGTGTGTGTGTGTGTAATTACCTGTTTGCACAGTACACCCGTGGGATCCTAACGCACGACCCCGAGATTAAGAATCTTGTGCTCTGCTGACTAAGCCTCTCTCTCTCTCTCTCTCTCTCTCTCTCTCTCTCTCTCTCTCTCTCTCTCTCTCTCTCTCTCTCTCTCTCTCTCTCTCTCACACACACACCATGTTGATGGCACGGTGTTGCCGTTGTCCTAATGAATGGGAATTTGAAAGCGACGAGGATAGCAAGGGGGAGGGAGAGAAGTTAGGGGTGGATCGTGGAGGTGGGAAGCCGTTGTGCCGGGAGATGGATGAGAAAGGGGTGAGGGACATGACTTAAGGGGTCAGAAGTTATAGTGAGGGTTTAAGGTTGGGGGAGGAAAGAAGGGAGGCGCTGTACCCCTGGTGCAAGGAGTGAAATCGCCCACGAGTGTCTGTCGAAGGCGTGGGGGAGTGAGTTAGATACCCGAGAAGGCGAGCGAGTAAGTTCGACGTCTCGCTAATAAAGATTTTTCATTTCGCCTCTCCGAAATAGAGGAAGGACCTGTGTGCCAGTACCCTTCTTGGCGCCTACGTACATCCGTGTCCGCTCACGAGTGCACGTCCTCATCTTGGTTTAAGTTTATAACACCAGGGTTCAGGTGTAAGCCACTGTTCTGATGTGTGAGTCGTTCTTGGGCGCTCCAGCATCCAACCGAAAGTAGATATCCCTTCTCTGCATATCACATCTCATTGACGAACTTCATAATCTTTATCAACGTGAGGAAGCGTCTTCTAAAGAAATGGTTTAGGGGGATAGTAAGACTTGTAAAGTACCGAAAGAAATCTCTTCTGCTCGTACAGCTGTCTGTGTACTGTATATCTCGGTAATGATATTCGTAGTGACATATTCTTACAACTCATTCAGCGAAGGTGTTTATTTTGGCTCCGTTGGTAAACTGGATCTGATGGTTGAGTCACATGGTTACGTTGAGTGAGACGCGTGGCAGATGGTTATATTGTGACAGAAGGGGGGGCTTAGACTCAGTGGTTGTGACAGATGGTTTATTCCGTCAGGATGACTGACCTGTTCAAACCGTGGTGTCAACTGGTTGAGTACGCCAGGTGGATCATTGGGTCAAAGCCTTTGTCTTCGGTGATTTACCTTCCCAGATGGTTCAGTGGGTCTGACGACCAGCTGTCCGACTCTGTTCCACATGTGACATAGATCACTGTGCAAGATTACTGTTCATGTGCACCTCAAGAGACGATAGGACACTGGGATGTGCTCAGGGAAGATAGAGACGTCACTACGGCCATCCAGCATTTGAAAGGTGTACGAGAGCAGGGAATGAAGGTAGTAAGACAAGAATGGAGGAACGGAGAAGCATTGATAATGATAGATGGGCCAATGTGTCAGCCTGTTTATTGTGTCAGTTCATTATCTGGGTCATGACATTAACGAGGAAGGCTGGGGGTTTGAACTGGCTCACACAGGTTAACTGGCTGACTCTGCGTTCTGCAAATAGCGTCCCTCACGTGATTCCTGGGAATGGAAATTTCTCTCGCTAAGCGAGGCGTGGCACGGCGGCACTCGGCCCAATGACTTCTTGGATTCAATTATACTTTTTTTTCAGTATTAAAGTGACTTGTCAGGTTGATGGAATTAAGCGTCTCTCTCTCTCTCTCTCTCTCTCTCTCTCTCTCTCTCTCTCTCTCTCTCTCTCTCTCTCTCTCTCTCTACACACACTCACACATTGTCTGACCTGTGTGTCCAATGGCCCATTTTTCCTCCTCATCCCTCCATCACTCACTCCCTCGCTCTATCTCTCAGCCTCTCCATCTCTTTTCCCGTCTCTTACTTTTCCTCGTTTTTCTTTCCTTGTCCCTCTCGTTTCCCGCCATTTGTCTCTCAAGGTTTGGACATGATTAGGGAGGGTTGTGTGGTGCTGGCTGTTGCTCGGGGTTGTGTCCACCTGCCAACCCAGGCGAGGTTCAACCCCCCCTTCCACTTTTCCGACCGCCTCACCCAACTCCCTCCTCCTCCTTCCCTCCACACCGTTATGACCTCTGAAAGCAATGAAGCTCTTTCTTCCTTTACCAAACAGGTATATATATATATATATATATATATATATATATATATATATATATATATATATATATATATATATATATATATATATACAGAGAGTAGACACAATTTCGTGTATGAACGGATGCAGTTAAACATGTGGAGGAATGAAAGCGTAAGTGAAAGATCTTACATATTCACACTTTCATTTCTCCTCTTGTTAGAAGACTATTACCTGGCCACAGATAGTACTCCTAGCGTGTGGTAAACATTGTGCCATCTGTGTACTGCATGCAAACATCTGTGGCAAGGATTATGAGGACATTTTATATACCATAGACTTCCTTTTGATCACCATACGTGACATAGGCTTCCGTGGTGCAGTGGTGAGCGTGGCTGACTGTGATTCACGCACTGGCCCGCCCATGTTCGAATCTCGGTCTGGGCAATCGGCCCACAGCTGTTCACCCCTTTCGATAAATGGGATATTTAGTTCCCTGTGGCGTCCCAGCTGTTTTCCTATTCCATAAAGACTTCCTGAACTCCTGTGTTATCTCCTGTAACGGAGATCCAGTTGATCACTGTAGACACAAGACAGGACAACCACCCGTAGAAATTTTCATGATAGCGACAAATGTCTCGGAAAAATAATATCTTAAGAGACACTTTGTCTCATATGATATCTCATGTAAGCTCGTCTGTTGGCGTGAGGGCAGCTGCTCGCTGGCTGGCTGGCTGGCTGGCTGGCTCGAGTCTCGCTGGGAGCCGCTGACCACAGCCGCCCATGGTCGCCCCATCTGGGTGTTCGCTCGGCCCTCTTGCCTCCCATGGCGGCGTCAGTCCTCTGCGTGATGCGGGTCACCGGACGCCTTTATCGTGCCTCCTCCCGTGATGGGTGGAGTCAAGAAGTGGTCAGGTGTCACCCTGCGTCCCTTGAGACGTCACTGAGGGACCGAGCCGAGAGGGTAAGGAGGCCGCGTAGCAGACACTCACACTCGCTGCAATGTCACGAGAAGCCAGTTTTTGCCTCCCTGTCTGCTGCAGTGCGTGGGGGGGGAGGAGGGAGGAGGGAGAGGAGGAGCGTCTGGTGGGTGGGAAGGTGGGTGGGTGGTGACATAGGAGGTGGGGGAGGGAAGGGAATGGGGTTAGGAAGGAGGAGGTGAGTGTGTTGGTAGTGGTGGGGGAGGCAGTGACGAGATGATGTCGGGGTGAGGGAGAGAGGAAGGGTAAGGGGGCAGAGAGGGAGGGAGCTGGGGAAGGGGGCGAATGGACAGTGAAGGTGTGACAGGCACCAACCTCGCCGTAAGGTTGATGATTCAGGAGGAATGTGAAGGGAGTGCCGTCCGTAGCCACATGCCCACGTGAGCTGCTCCTGCCCAGAGGGTACTGCTCTCTCTTGCTCCGACAGCTGTTTGATACGGTTACGTGGTACCTGCGGTGTTATCAGCCGACGGTGTGAGTGGTAGTCCCCTCCCCCACAACAATGCACGGCTCACTTTACGGTCTTGCCCACACGCGTCTCTCGCTTCTCTACCGATGTCATATTACTAGAACCATTAACCTCCAGCACAGGTGGCGGTGTCTTCAACCCGCCGAAGAGTTCTACCAGCGAACGATATTTGGAGTAACAGACGACGACACTACACCAGGTGATTCCATCTGGTGAGTGGGAGATGCCCTTAGTCCCGCCATCTGTTGGGGAGAGGATCAGTTTCAGCAACACTTGTCGAGGCGGTGCCCAGGCGTGTTGCCGGAATTTGAGAGATTTACGAGAGTTTCTTGTCCGTGTAGTGGTGGCGCGACCTGTATAATGGGATGTCCTGGAGGGTTTTTTTCTTTTTTTCCTTCTACCTCCTGTAGAGTCGAGGAATAGATTGCACGAAAGGGAAAATATATTACAAAGGAACGAAATTGAGATATATATCACTCAGAGGAGAGAGAGAGAAAACGAGAAACATGATGCTTGGGAGGGATTTATTGAGAGGGGGTTTTCTTACAAGTCTTTGAAACGTTGATTTGCTCATAGTTGGAAAATAAGCCTTTGCTGAACGTGTAATACAGAACAGAAGGAAAGAAACAAGAAAGATAAAAATCTTTTTAAAAAAACGGAAGAATCGATCAAAAAGTTCAGTAAGAAAATAAAATCTAAATTTTTATAAATTTTCTTTTTGCGAAATACAGTGTAACACGGGCATAAAGAAACAAGTTCAAAAATTCTTGATGGTTCTCGAAATTTTGCCCATGGAGGCCTGAATCAACATGGAAAATAGAAATATTTGTTATCGTTATGGTGGATTATTATTGCCCATTATCTTTAATACTTCTTCGGTGATGATTTTCTCATCATTATCAAATGACAGACGAATGACGCAATGTTATATAACCTCATTAAAATTTCCCCAAATTTTCTAGTTAGAAAATAAAGTATGTTTCATACTCTGTCTTAACCCTTGGGTACGATTTTTTTTCTAAACTTAGTTTTTTTTTTTTTACTTAAAATCTCATCACGGGTAGAAACCGCCATCCTAGAAATAAACCGGGTTTAGATATTGATTTTTGTTCGCTATTTACGTAAATCATCACATCTTGAATATAATGCGTTGGTAAGAGCCATTACATCCATCAATATACCCATAGGAACTCAGTCACAAAATGTGATGATATTTTCTCCTATTTTCTATACTGATAAATGCACGAATGTTCAGTGATACAACAAACTTGTGGAATATTACAAAAACATTTCTATATACCATCCATCTATACAATGAATAATAGAAATATCAGAAAGTGTTCATCTAGATGGCTATATCATGCCCATATGCCTCTCGAAGACATCATTCTCAGGCTGTATCACAATATTTTTTTTTTCTTTCACACGGGACACGAGAAGCGTTTAATTTATTCAAGCATAAACGATGAAGAACAAGGATCTCGTCTTACTGGGCGCGGCGCGGTGGTCGGGGTAGACCCTTTACCACGGCGGAACCGGGCGGCAGCCCCGCCGCGCCTCGTCGGGTCCTGGGCGACGCCGAACTGGGCGACGTCGAACACAGTGCTATGAGAGAGAGAGAGAGAGAGAGAGAGAGAGAGAGAGAGAGAGAGAGAGAGAGAGAGAGAGAGAACGACGCAGGCAAAGAGAAAGAATCAAAAGATTAGAAATAGACGGAAGCGAACATGGTCACAAAAACGGTCCAGTGTACGAATACACACACACACACACACACACACACACACACACACACACACACACAGACGAAAGGGAAAACAATTCAATTCACAGACAAACACACACAAAAAAAATACAGGGACAAAAATAAACACACACACACACACACGCACACACACACACACACACACACACACACACACACACACACACACACACACCCTAAACCAGTTTGACGATGCCGACAGTGAACAGTTCTTCGAAAGATGCAAAGATAAAAGCAAGCAGAGGTCATAACAACTAACTAAGCAAGAAACATGTTAGAAAAGACATAAAGAAACACTTTGACGGTATCTGAGCAGCGGGTGGACGGAGATAAGTAAATTGATGAAGGTGTAAATGCTGATGGGAGGGACAGATAACAGGACCTGATGGTCCATGACGAAAGTAACTACTGGAAGACATCAGTGATGACCCAGGGTCATATTCTTATTTGTGATAGAGACAGGAAAGATAATCAAAAGACAGCTCCTCATCCAGCACTGTTTCCTATCACATCAACATGCTGGCAAAAAGGAAAAAATAGAAAAGGAAAACGCTATGAAGGAAGAGCCTGTAGTATGATGATGGGAGTATACTGCCAAGGAAATTTTATATGAAAGTGTGAAAGGGGGAAAAATTCCCTGCTCTTCATCGGGATCCTCCGGGTAACGGGCTCAAATATGAAACCGTAAAAGAGGATTCGTCCTCTGTGTGTCAAAACTATAAGTTTAAGAAGGGTTGTTCATCCATCCTGAAAGAGGCGTAATTAGTGATATCAGATACCATTAAAGTACTTGTCTAGGCCTTGATGTGAGGTGTTGACAGCCTTATCTTTGACATCTAGTGATCATCATTTGTAACGTTCTACAACTCTACAAATGAAACAACTTTCCTATTGTGTTTACTGAGACGGCGCGGGTAACTGAGAGGGTCTTATCAATTGCCCACGTTGTTATTTCGTATCCTTCCTCTTTATCTTCCTACCGTTGAATATCCAGTGTAAAGACTTTCTCTTTCCTGTTAAGGCTTATTTTTTAGAGTCGGAATTAGTTTGGCTGCTTTTCTTTGAATTCTCTCTAGTTTTACGATCGAGTGATTGTATACAAAAGTTGATAAAAGTTGTATGATGATAGAAAACGTTCCAGAGATAGGGCACTTACGAGTTCAAAACTCCTTCCCCTTACGTAAGTGATTAAGATGAGAAAGACAAGCAGACAGACAGGCAGACAGACAAACAGACAGACAGGCAGACAGACAAATGGGGTTACGCTCAGAGACGAAGGGAGATTGAGACAGACACGGCAGAGCCTCATGGTTTTCCTTACGAAGTTGAACGGGAGACGCAACCTCCCATGCTATGGCCAGGCTGTATACTGGAGCCTGGCCACTTGACGGCATCTGTCAACAGGTCGTGAATGTGTGCACGCACTCACACATGGGTGACAATCAGTGGGACGTAGGTGCACTCACACCCAGGCGACAGTCAACAGGCAGTGAGTGTGTGCACACACTCACATGCATCAGCAGGACCTGCGTGTACACAAACACTCACACGTAGGCTTTAATCTATTAACCCTTGAGAAACACTTCAATGAAATGAATTAGAGTGTGTAAAACCACACACACACACACACACACACACATATATATATATATATATATATATATATATATATATATATATATATATATATATATATATATATACATATATATATATATATATATATATATATATATATATATATATATATATATATATATATATATATTAATGGCTAAGTCTGGATCTTTCCAAGCTAAGAAATGCAGTTCCATCTATTTCTGTAAAAGCCTCAACTCGTTCAAAGATGTGAACTATTTCCTAAAGCGTGAAAGTTGTTTGCCTGGTAAGCCTTATGGGCGAGCAATGATTGAGAAGGTGGTGGCATACCCAGCGCATAAGGGAGAATATGGTAGCAACACTCTGGTTTAAGAAGTGGTAGGGGGTGTGTGGATCAGGTGCTTGCGTTGAAGAATTTAAGTGGCAAATACGTAGAGAAACAGAGAAATTTATATATGACATTTATGGATCTGGAGAAAGCATATGAAAGGGATGATGAGAATGCTTTGTGGAATGTGGTGCGAGTATGTGGTGTGGGAGCAAAGCTATTATCAAGGCGTGAGGAGTATTTACCATGATAATAAGGTATATGTGCGAGTCGGTATAAAGGGTGAGATAATCTAGGTGAAGATGGTTTTGCACTGAGAGTGTGTGATGTGACCATGGCTGTTTGATCTGCTTATGGATGGACTAGTGAGGAGAGTGGATGCGAGTCTTTTGAAGAAAGGTGTAGAACTACAATATATCAGGGAAGGAGCTTTTGGTAAATGATTCATCTACTGTTCGCTGATGACACGGCGCATATGGCATATAGAAGAGAGAAACTGCAAGGCTGAATTCTGAGTGTGGGAAAGTGTGTGAGAGGAGAAACATGAAAGTAAATGTGAATAAAGCCAGGTCATTAGGTTCAATATTGCAAAGAGAAAGGTTAGCAGAGTGTGTGAATTAGAATGGAGTCAACTTGGACGCAGTGAAGTGTTTCAGATGCTTGGCAGTGGACATGGTAGCGAATGGATCCATGGGAACGAAATTGAGTCATAGGGTGGGTGAGGGGGCGAAGTTGCTGGGCGAATTGAGGAAGGAGCGGAAAGAGCGGTTACTATCTGGGAGGGCAGAGATCGGTAAGTTTGAAGATATAGTAATCCCGACGGTGTTGTATGGATGCCAGGCGTGGGCTCTATATGCGAATAAACGAAAGCGCGTGGATATGTTGGAAATGAAAATGTTTGTGGACAGTATGTGGTGTAGGGAGGGTCAATCGAGCAATGAAGACAGGTTAAGAGAGAAGGTTGTGGTTGAGAGAGATGAATACAGTGTACTACACTGGTTTGGACACATGGAGAAAATGAGTGAGGAGAAGTTCACCAAGAGGATACACATGTGTGGTATAGAGGGTGCGACGTACTGTCAATGGAATTAACAGGAACATATGAAGCGGTCAGAAAACGTCTGTGGGGCTTGGTTGTTGATAAGGGGATATGGTTTTATTGCATTACACATGACAGCTAGAGGGTGAATGAGTGACGCCATTATTCGTATGTTCCTGGCGCTACCTCGACAACGGGGAAAGGGAGAACAAGTGTGTGTGTGTGTGTGTGTGTGTGTGTGTATATATATATATATATATATATATATATATATATATATATATATATATATATATATATATATATATATAGGGGATAGGGGAGAAAGAATACTTCCCACGTATTCCCTGCGTGTCGTAGAAGGCGACTAAAAGGGAAGGGAGCGGGAGGCTGGAAATCCTCCCCTCATTTTTTTTTTTTTTTTTCCAAAAGAAGAAACAGAGAAAGGGGCCAGGTGAGGATATTCCCTCAAAGGCCCAGTCCTCATCCTCTGTTCTTAACGCTACCTCGCTAATGCGGGAAATGGCGATTAGTATAAAAAAAAAAGAAAAAAAATATATATATATATATATTACACACAAAACACTTACATAATTTCGGGACGAGCCCATCATACTGATATACTGCTTGAATATGAAAGAATATTACGAGATATGATCTGTTGTATATTGCAAGTAGAAAAACACGTCTGACACAGACATTCCGACAAACAGGTACAATGACTTGCATGCTATGTGGGGGTAATGAGAGGGGGGGGGGAGAGTGGGGGAGGGGTAGTGGTGAGGAGAACCCCGGGCTCCCCACCCCCCTCTCTCTCTCTCTCTCTCTCTCTCTCTCTCTCTCTCTCTCTCTCTCTCTCTCTCTCTCTCTCCCCCCCGCCCTCCAGTTGGTCTGTCTATTCATATATCTTTTCTTGCATCCCCTGAGTGTGTGTGTATATTTACTGCTTGTGATGATTGTGTGTGTGTGTGTGTGTGTGTGTGTGTGTGTGTGTGTTACAGAGGAAGAGAGTTTTACGCTCGTGTCGCCCTGTTTCTTAACCCTGTATTTGTGTTTTATGTCTTTACTCTTATCTGTATAAACACACACAGACTCACACACACACACACACACACACACACACATCAACTTAGGTAGGTATCCATTTATCGACCAGCCCCGCGAGGAGGATGAGGAGCTGGGATTGACTGTGGGCTGACCACCGCACCTAGGATTCGAACCCGTACACCATGGAAGCCCATGTGTGTGTGTGTGTGTGAGTGTGTGTGTGTAAGTGTGTGTGTGTGTGTGTGTGTGTGTGTGTGTGTGTGTCAGAGATAGATAGATAGAGAGAGAGAGAGAGAGAGAGAGAGAGAGAGAGAGAGAGAGAGAGAGAGAGAGAGAGAGAGAGAGAGAGAGAGAGGTCGAGGATGCCACTCTCACTGTATCCAGATGCTTCTGAAAAGTAAATGCTTGTGATCGTCCCTCAGTGTTTATCATGTTGTATAATATCCCTGAATGTCTCCAGATAATTGATAAGACTCTGAAAGACTCTTGAATACATATAGAGGCTACCGAATATCACTAACCATATTTCAATATCCCTACACGACTATCAAAGCCTGTAATGTCTTGGAAATATCCCAAAACTCCTGCGAACGTTCCAATATTGTTTTTCACCAACTCTGAATGCCTCTACGGGGATATGTATTCCTCTGAATAATCCAATGTGTTCTTAAAGACTCCCTTCCCATTGTATCATCCTCATGCAGATAATTTCTTCTAGATGTTGTTAAAGAAGTGTTAGAATCCTTCCGATGTGAACTCGGTTATATCCTCATGTTGGTTTTGATATCATTATGTTAATGTTAGTCTTACGTGAACGGTATTCATGCTATTGCTGGATGAGCAGGTGATCCACTGTGTCGTCTTATAAGGTTCAGGTGATTCATTTGGTGTCGTCATGGACATACGGGTGATTCGTGCCATGTCATCACTACATGTGTAAGGTCCTTATGCTCCATCATCACTAGATATGTAAGTAGATTGTGCTAAGTGATCTCTACATATGTAGGTAGAGTGTAATGTATCATCAACACATATGTAGTTATAGACTGCACTGTCATCAGCAAATATGTAGGTAGACTATGCAGTATCGTCAGTACATATGTAGGTTCATTATATCAAGTCATCATTAGATATGTGAGTTGACTGAGGTATGTCATAACTACATATATAGGTTGACTGTGGTATGTCATCACTGCATACGTAGGTAGATTGTGCTGTCAATATATTCTTATATTATCTACTTCTCGGCTCAGACGACGTTAATAACCGTGTTTATAATGTTCATTTCATTGTAACATCATCGTCATAATGCAGTGAATCTATTGCATGTTCGAGTATTATCATCAGACACCATCATAAATGGTTGGACACGTCTCGTTAAAGATAACTAGGGGGCAGCGACACCCTGTTAAAGCTTACCTAATAAGCTGTGAGTGTTGGCTGTACTGAGTTTGGTTTTTCTGGTATCTTGTTTGTGGTATCTTGTTTTGTCTTTTAGAATCCTACCCGCTCCAAAAAAAAAAAAAAAAAGATGCTAGAGATATTGAGTACTTCTAGTAAAGTGGTCGAGTTTTAATCAGTCTGTTTCGATTCCTCAAAGCACATCAGGGTTTCTAGTCGATAAGAACAAAAGGCTTTCAAGTGATACGAACACAAGGCTTTTACAACTGATCTCTTCCAGGATTCAGGAATCGTTTTCTAGTCATTATCATTTTTCTGTTATTCAAAAGAACCATTCAACATCCACTGATGAAAACTAATAAGCTGAAGAATGTGTTATACAGATCATGAAGACATTACAATGCAGGGAGTTCCCGAAGAGCATACCTTGGACACATATATAATTAGCTGGCGAACACTTAAAGCCCTCTAGTTTAAGAAACGCTCAATACAAGGTCGCCAGGAACTCTGCACCTGGCTAGCAGCAGCACCAGCTCCCCGCCCAGGAGTCATCCCCGAAACGAAAAGAATGTGGGAAAGTTTACTCACCATTTAATCTAGAGCCACATATTTGGCGTCCGTCGTCCCCCATCTGGGTCATCCTCCCGCCTCATAGCTTCATCCTCGGTTCGTCCAGAGGCCCCTTCTGTCGTCTCTCAAGCTAGGGTGGGCCTCATCACCATACCATCCACGAGGTAAAACACACTCCGAATATCTCTCACATTCTACGGAAGGATCTCTTGTGGTGGTGGCTGGGGGGGGCGCAGGGGGGAGATAATTTCTCACATTCCCCCCCTGGGAGAGGCGGCAATGCCCGTCGGAGCGCCTCCCTCCCTCCCGCCAGTCAGCTGGTCCAGTTTATTGGCCAAGTTCCTGAGTGTTGTGGTTCGCGTGTTTGTGTGTGTGTGTGTGTATGTCTGTAGCGGCGGCGACCAGGATGGGGGTGGTGGGGCGAGGGGAAGAAGGGCAACCACTGCTGGAACTGTAGGCTGCTTATCTCTCCCGTTACACGTGTCCTCTGATAACACAGTTGTAATAAATCTCTTCTGAGTGAGTTAGGTTACCTGTCCAGCGATAACACCAAAGATCCTAACTCAAGCTCAGATGTCCAGACCACCTCTTCTAAGTCAGTTACCTATCACAGGGCAGTAGGGTACCGTGAGACCTACGATGAAACTGATATTTGACCACTGGGATCTTCACTACCAATATCTTACAGGTACGACTCTCTCCCAACACTGCGTCGCATATATATATATATATATATATATATATATATATATATATATATATATATATATATATATATATATATATATATATATATTGTGAGCGCCAGTGGACGATAGATTTTATTTCATCTCTCGAAAGAACACATATGAGATATTTTCCCTCGTCGCACAAAAGAAAATTACAAGGATCGGAGAGGACAGGAACGACGCAAGTTGTGTCATAAAACACAGGAGGAGCCAGGGGGGTGCGCGCCCCCCCTCAGCCGCCCCGCTCACAAACGCCACCACAACCACCACCACCTGCTGCCCACTATCACCACCATCTGCCTCAAGCACACACACACACACACACAGGTACAAAAGTGCAAACATGAACATACATACAGACAGACACAGACAGACAGACAGACAGACACGGATACACCAGCCTTTGATAACACACTCTCGTTCTGCATGGATGGCTATCGATATCAGTCATCTTGAGAAACATTTCACGACACATTATTTCTGTTTCCCTCGTTAAACACGCGAGTTTTCCAGACTGCAAAATATTTACGAAAAACTGGTTGACTTTACTGACAAATTTCCATCACTTTCCTTTAGTCTTGGGCACAACAGGAACTTGATATCTATCACTGAGAACTTCCCTCCCTCTCTCATCCCTTCGACAGCTTCGCTCCTGCCTGTACTGTGTGGCCTTGCTTGTTTCTGTGACTATAATCGACTCTGATCTTATGACGGAACGTACTCGCTACTCCTGTAGTAGCGTAACATGATCCGTTGTGAGGAACAAGGTGCAACAAGTGTTTTGGAGGAGTATTTTCCGTACCTTTCTGCGGCCAGTCCTGCCCTGCAGTTTTGGATTCACTTTCTGCTTGGCTGAACAGAGTCAGAAGAAGTTGCCACTATTATTCACTTGTCCACAGACATAATTTCAATTTTTTTTTTAATGGTGAACATTCATCTCGGCCTCCCCCTCAGGGTTGAATACCAAGGGGAAATATATCTCGGGTTTTGTGTGGTTGGGTGGTGGTGGTGGTGGTGGAGGTGTTGGGGCGGGAGCGGTGGTGGTGGTGGTGTCGGCTGGGGCAGAAAACCAACCCTCTGGTGGGTACGCGGCCGCAATGGCGGACCAGCCACGACTGAGGTGCCCAACCACGTGTGTGTGTCGAGTTGCCCCATACACCACGCCACGCCACGCCCCGCCACGCCACGCCACGCCACGCCACTAAACACACCAAGCCAGTTTACACCACACAGGGGCCAACCACTACCACAGTGTACCACCGCTGTCACATCACCACCACACTTGCCCCACGCTCCCACTGTGATCATCCACCACTGAAGCTCCTCTCGCTCCCTCGGTGAAAGCACTATCACGGAGCCTCCCTGTTGCAAGGGCTCGCTCGTCAATAAGATTTCTTTTGACTTCCCTCCTCCTCCTCCTCCTCCTCAGACAATCGCTTGTTGTGCAGGTGTCTGTGCCAAGTGAGGCTCCACGGGTTTAGGCAGATCAGCTGGCAGAAGTAGCAGCAAGAACAGTCGTCTTCTCCAACACTCACTGGCGCGATGAATACTGCTTCATGCGAGTTATTTTCTTTTACTTCTCCTTCTTTATCTTATGTATATGAGGGTCCTCGAGGGTCCTTTACCATGGCACCATAGCAAGATGGAACACATAGTTCAGAGTCCTTCACTCGGGCATCGAAGCAAGATGGAACACATAATCCAGGGTCCTTCACTCGGGCATCGAAGCAAGATGGAACACATAGTCCAGAGTCCTTCACTCGGGTGACGAAGCAAGATGGAGCACATAGTCCAGAGTCCTTCGCTCGAGCGCCGAAGCAAGATGGAACACATAGTCCAGAGTCCTTCGCTCGAGCGCCGAAGCAAGATGGAACACATAGTCCAGAGTCCTTCACCTGAGCCCAGGAGCATGATGGAGCAATGTTAGTTCAGAATCCTTCAAAGACGCAAGACGGATGACCAATAGCCTCGAGGCTACGTGGAACACGGAAGCCAAGCCTAACTGTGATGTCTGTGCCACCATATCGTCTGGCACTAATGATCTTTGTTGTCGTCTGTGGCATCATCAGTATATCTTTCAGGGAGGATGAGTATCGGGAAAGTTTCCAAACCTTTGTAAAGAGTTTCTTCCTCTTTTTCACGTAACATTCTGATGCGTCACTGATGTAAATGTCATTCTGTGTAATCAAATTTCGCATAGATTTTGGTCTAAACAAGAAACTTGTTTACTTTTCATGAGGTTCCCTACCACTGCCGACTCCCCCTTTTTTTTTTTTTTTCAAATTCCACGTTGAGAATTAGGAGTTTCGTAACTCTAAAGTTAGTACAGAAAATTCTGACTTTACTGTGTCGAATTCAGCTCCACAGAAAACCCGTTTCCCTTTGGAACTTTCCCAAATAATGCATAAAGATTCCCAATTTTGAAGTGGAATATCTGGGTGCTTGAGAATACGGTCGCATAAGAAATATTCCAGCTCGCTTATAGAAATTGTCGAAGTCTCCATGGTTCGAAATCTGGTCGTCTGAATAACAAATCTTTTCTACCAGTCTGGTTTCTGTCGATACGTAGACGGGGAAATATCTGAAATCAACAGTGGGGAAAGAAGTCAGCCTTGGCGTGGTAATGGCATGTGTCCCTTCATAATAATCGATACAAGATCGATAGATATTTATTCCCCCAGCGAAGAAGAGAGTGCAAACCTTCAAGCCACATCGTATAGACACGTGATCTCAGAATGGTCGTGTTTTTTTATATCAATAATCATTTACTGAGGAGTTGACCTCCACTTTTCTAATCACACACCACTCTGCTATGTCTCTTCGGCCAACGAAATCTTTTTAACCACGGTTAGTAGAGTACTATGATGAAAAGACTCCTCTCTCTCTCTGCTGTGTTGCCTATGCATACTCCTGATAACGACCCCTTAGATTTCAGGAGTGTGCATTATACTTCTGCCAACATTTACGGGATTTTTCCTCCTCTTGGTTATCACTCTCTTGACCAGTCCACTCCCAAGAGCCTTCCAAGCAAGTACCCCCATAAACTGTTTAGCTAAAACCCGTCCCTCAAGCAACCTGAAGGTGGAGACGGAAGAGGGTCATAGTGTCGCTGTCCCTCAGTCAGTCCGGCCTGTGAACTTGATGCGTATTTTGGGAAGATGTTCATGCAGGTCACAAACTGAGAAGCCTTTGTGTTTTCAACGTCGCACGCACACACAGTAACAGCCGACCACACCATTACGTAGTGTATATTACCGTCCTTATTTACTGAAAAACCCGTTACCTAGGACAGATGCATTCTACTGGTGTGGAACAGATACACTTTATTGCTCTGCGGGGTTGCGCTCTATTGGCTTGGAACAGACGCACCGATGCACTATACTGACCCAGGCAGACGCACTCTGCTAGTCTAGGTGTCCTTTCACAAGATGGTCGAAAAGGACAGACATCTACGGCAGAGCTCATAGAGAGAGGAGCCATGTCCGATAATCGCTGATACGTATGCCAGTATCCGAATACACACCCCAGTATCCGGATACAACCTAAGTCGTTGGATACACGCCCCTGTGTAGTTAGATACGCATCCCAGTAATCGAATACAAACCCCAGTAACCGGATACACAGCCCAATTGTCGGGAACACACCTCCATGTAGCCGGATACACATGCCAGTAGACGGATACACACACGCCCAAGTAACCGGTCACTCCACTCCCTCGCCTGCATTTGTTGACATACTGGTTCGCAGAGGTTAGGGAAGGGGGGTAAGGGATATTGGGGAGAGGGAGGGGGTTATTGGGACGTTAGGAGATTGGGCGGGGGTTGAGGGGGGGATGGGGGGTTATCGACACTTGCTGGTCGTTGGGTTTACTTGTACACAAGGGACCGGTAAATCAGCTTCATACAATGCCGAACTTGGCTGGATTTGCGAGGGAGGGCAAAACGACAAAGCCATGGGACATGAAAGTTATATAAATGAGATTTATGCGAGGCTCTCCTGAAGGGAGGAATAGTTGGATGGAACAGTTATTACCCGAAGTCGCCACGAGGGGTCACCTCTGTGTTAGTGTAGCGTTGTGTGTACCCAGGCTTTGATCACAAGGCTCCGTGATTTGTGCTCTTTGGCAACAGTTTACTGGACGAATCTGGTCGAAGCTAGTACCGACATTCTTTTTTTTTTTTTCATTGTAGTGATGATAACAATATTTTTGTAGTGATGATGCTAATATTTGTAGTGATGATACTGATATTTGTAATGATGATGCTAATATTCGGAGTTCATATTACTCTACAATTTACTTTTTTTCTTCTCGCTATCATGACAGTCGAATCAGGTCTAGAGTCTGCCACTGAAACTGTTTTGTGGCAAATGAGAAAAATGAAATTCCTGTTGCGTTCGCCGTTGGAGGCCTGAGAACCAGTTGTAATGGAGAGTGTGGGTTGTGTGGTCAGGCTCAAGCGCTGGGGTGATTTGTAGGTTTGGTTGTGGCGTGAGCTGCGGTTTTATCGTTGAGTGAGGCGAGGGAATCGTCATGTCTGTGATCCAGCGTTTCTGATCATTCCTGGTGGAGGAGGTTATGGTCCCTTCCTGCCATCCTTCTACGAGAGTCATGAACTCGCTCCCTGTCACCTGTTACATTACGTGGGACCATCACCATCCCTGTCACATTACGTGGTACAGTCACTTCATCTGTCACAGTACGTGGTACAGTCACATCATCTGTCACATTACGTGGCACAGTCACTTCATCTGTCACATCACGTGGTACATCACTTCATCTGTCACATTACGTGGTACATCACTTCATCTGTCACATTACGTGGTACATCACTTCATCTGTCACATTACGTGGTACATCACTTCATCTGTCACATTACGTGGTACATCACTTCATCTGTCACATTACGTGGTACATCACTTCATCTGTCACATTACGTGGTACATCACTTCATCTGTCACATTACGTGGTACATCACTTCATCTGTCACATTACGTGGTACAGTCACTTCATCTGTCACTTTACATGGTATAGTCACTTCATCTGTCACATTACGTGGTACATCACTTCATGTCACATCACTACAGTCACTTCATCTGTCACATCACGCGGTACATCACTTCATCTGTCACATTACGTGGTACATCACTTCATCTGTCACATCACTACGTCACTTCATCTGTCACATTACGTGGTACATCACTTCATGTCACATCACTACAGTCACTTCATCTGTCACATCACGTGGTGCATCACTTCATCTGTCACATTACGTGGTACATCACTTCATCTGTCACATCACTACATCACTTCATCTGTCACATCACTACATCAATTCATCTGTCACATCACTACATCACTTCATCTCTCACATCATACTTAGTACATCACTGAAGCAGCGATTCCTCACGCGTGTCCTCTCTTGACCTAGAATATTCAACCATGACCAAAGTTCGTCCTTTAAATTCTTCACAGTCACCTGACAAGCCTATATCTTCCATCCAGAATGACCCAACTTGACCCGATATTCCTTTCATGAAGTTTCCTACTTTACGAGGAATCTTTCCCAAGGTGACGACCTACCCTGACCACCATATATCTCAAACACACCCAAATTAACCCATTATGTTCTTTCGTATGACCTAATCTAGCTGAACGTGTTCCCGTTGATGACCTAACTTTACCCAACTCATCTCCGAATATTGCCCTGACTTCATCGAGTATATCAAAGGTGACCTAACTTGACTCGGCATATTTCCTCAGAATGATGTGCCTGGACTGGAGAGAAAGATGACTTCATTTGACTTTAGTCGTTCTTGAATGAGGTACAGCGAGAACGACATTGTTGCTTAAAGTGGATATGAGTTCCATACATATAAAGACTGCACACACACACACACACACACACACACACACAGACACACACACACACACACACACACACATACACATATGCACACACAGCGATTTACCTATGAGCATGGAGGATCCGAACCCAGTTCTATCACGCAGCAGGCCAGTATGATATCCATGAATATATACTATTTAATATATGTATATATATATATATATATATATATATATATATATATATATATATATATATATATATATTGTTTTTTTTTTTTTTTTTTGCTTTGTCGCTGTCTCCCGCGTTTGCGAGGTAGCGCAAGGAAACAGACGAAAGAAATGGCCCAACCCACCCCCATACACATGTATATACATACGTCCACACACGCAAATATACATACCTACACAGCTTTCCATGGTTTACCCCAGACGCTTCACATGCCCCGATTCAATCCACTGACAGCACGTCAACCCCGGTATACCACATCGCTCCAATTCACTCTGTTCCTTGCCCTCCTTTCACCCTCCTGCATGTTCAGGCCCCGATCACACAAAATCTTTTTCACTCCATCTTTCCACCTCCAATTTGGTCTCCCTCTTCTCCTCGTTCCCTCCACCTCCGACACATATATCCTCTTGGTCAATCTTTCCTCACTCATTCTCTCCATGTGCCCAAACCATTTCAAAACACCCTCTTCTGCTCTCTCAACCACGCTCTTTTTATTTCCACACATCTCTCTTACCCTTACGTTACTTACTCGATCAATATATATGGATGGGGTGGTTAGGGAGGTAAATGCAAGAGTTTTGGAAAGAGGGGCAAGTATGAAGTCTGTTGGGGATGTGAGAGCTTGGGAAGTGAGTCAGTTGTTGTTCGCTGATGTTACAGCGCTGGTGGCTGATTCATGTGAGAAACTGCAGAAGTTGGTGACTGAGTTTGGTAAAGTGTGTGGAAGAAGAAAGTTAAGAGTAGATGTGAATAAGAGCAAGGTTATTAGGTACAGTAGGGTTGAGGGTCAAGTCAATTGGGAGGTGAGTTTGAATGGAGAAAAACTGGAGGAAGTGAAGTGTTTTAGATATCTGGGAGTGGATCTGGCAGCGGATGGAACCATGGAAGCGGAAGTGGATCATAGGGTGGGGGAGGGGGCGAAAATTCTGGGGGCCTTGAAGAATGTGTGGAAGTCGAGAACATTATCTCGGAAAGCAAAAATGGGTATGTTTGAAGGAATAGTGGTTCCAACAATGTTGTATGGTTGCGAGGCGTGGGCTATGGATAGAGTTGTGCGCAGGAGGATGGATGTGCTGGAAATGAGATGTTTGAGGACAATGTGTGGTGTGAGGTGGTTTGATCGAGTGAGTAACGTAAGGGTAAGAGAGATGTGTGGAAATAAAAAGAGCGTGGTTGAGAGAGCAGAAGAGGGTGTTTTGAAGTGGTTTGGGCACATGGAGAGAATGAGTGAGGAAAGATTGACCAAGAGGATATATGTGTCGGAGGTGGAGGGAACGAGGAGAAGAGGGAGACCAAATTGGAGGTGGAAAGATGGAGTGAAAAAGATTTTGTGTGATCGGGGCCTGAACATGCAGGAGGGTGAAAGGAGGGCAAGGAATAGAGTGAATTGGAGCGATGTGGTATACCGGGGTTGACGTGCTGTCAGTGGATTGAATCAAGGCATGTGAAGCGTCTGGGGTAAACCATGGAAAGCTGTGTAGGTATGTATATTTGCGTGTGTGGACGTATGTATATACATGTGTATGGGGGTGGGTTGGGCCATTTCTTTCGTCTGTTTCCTTGCGTTACCTCGCAAACGCCGGAGACAGCGACAAAGTATAATAAAAAAAATAATAATAATATATATATATATATATATATATATATATATATATATATATATATATATATATATATATATATATATGTGTGTGTGTGTGTGTGTGTGTGTGTGTATAACAGATTTACCGCAACATGAAAATTAAGATTTAATATAATGTATGTATATTAAAAGCTGCGTTTAGCAATATTTTCAATTTCTTTCTTTCTCCCTGCCATCAGACCATGATGTCTGAGGTTATAATTTAAGAAACAATTTGCGAGAAAGATAAAATTCTACGCAACGTATTCACCCAAGACCATACAGATTCATGGCTTACGCCCCTTATACAACAGATACGTTTTAAACGGTGAAACGTATACGAAACATCATTCATATAAACAGAAACAGAATAAGGCGTAAAGGTCCAAAAGTCAGTTAACAAGCAGTAATTTTTTACCGATCTAAATTTCAATAGATGAATTAAAAAGATAAGACATGTCATATTTATCACTGGTTGCTGTACCAAAAGTCCAGTGGCTTTGCCAGTGGCATATAAGGGATGGATGTGATCTGTCGTCGGCGTGAGCATCGTTCGTTCCCCCAGTGTAACCTCTAATTTGGCGACGGCTCATTAACCAGTTGCACACGGACGGTGATTGGTCATACGTAACCTTCATAGGTAGGAAGAGACCTTTTGCCTCGTAAGACTGTTAACCCGTAACACGTTAAGCTCATTATGTGTGTCTAAATATGCACATGATTGTGTGTGTGTGTATATATATATATATATATATATATATATATATATATATATATATATATATATATATATATATATATTTCAACCCACCCACACACACGTCCAGACACGCACATATACATACCTATACATTTCAACGTATACATACATATACACACACAGACATATACATATATACACATGTACATATTCATTCTTGCTGCCTTCATCCATTCTCGTTGTCACCCCGCCACACATAAAATGACACCCCCCCCCCCCCCCCACCCCACCCGCGCGCGCGGGAGGTAGCCCTAGGAAAAGACAACAAAGGCCGCATTCGTTCACACTCAGTCTCTGTCATGTGTAATGCATCGAAACCACATCTCCCTTTCCACATCCAGGCCCCACAAAACTTTCCATGGTTTACCCCAGACGCTTTACATGCCCTGGTTCAATCCAATGACATCACGGTGACCCCGGTATACCAGATCGTTCCAATACATTCTATTCCTTGCACGCCTTGCACCCTCCTGCATGTTCAGGCCTTGATCCCTCAAAATCTTTTTTACTCCATCTTTCCACCCCCAATTTGGTCTCCCGCTTCTCCTCGTTCTCTCCACCTCTGACACATATATCCTCTTTGTCAATCTTTCCTCGCTCATTCTCTCCATGTGACCAAACCATTTCAATACACCCTCTTCTGCTCTCTCAACCATACACTTTTTATTACCGTTTCATTACTTACTCGATCTAACCACCTCACACCACATATTGTCCTCAAACATCTCATTTCCAACACATCCACCCTCCTCTGCACAACCCTATCTACAACCCACGCCTTGCAACCATATAACATTGTTGGAACCACTATTCCTTCAAATATATCCAATTTTGCTTTCCGAGATCATGGACTCGCCTTCCACACATTCTTCAACGCTCCCAGAATTTTCGCCCCCTCCCCCACCCTGTGACTCACTTCCGCTTCCATGATTCTATCAGCTGTTAAAGCCACTCCCAGATATCTAAAACACTTCACTTCCTCCAGTTATGCTCTATTCAAACTTACCTCCCAATCGACTTGTCCCTCAACCCTACTGAACCTAATAACCTTGCTCTTATTCACGTTTACTCTCAGCTTTCTTCTTTGACACACTATACCAAACTCAGTCACCAGCTTCTGCGGTTTCTCATCCGAATATGTATATACAGGAGAGAGAGAGAGAGAGAGAGAGAGAGAGAGAGAGAGAGAGAGAGAGAGAGAGAGAGAATGTGTACCTGCGATAGGATTTTGCCATGACGGAAGAACTTGCTTGTAAAGAAAGAGATAAAAAGAGATAGATAGATAGATAGATAGATAGATAGAGAGAGAGAGAGAGAGAGAGAGAGAGAGAGAGAGAGAGAGAGAGAGAGAGAGAGAACTAACAGCGTGTGTAGCAATACTCCCGAAAAATCTCAGCTGCATAAACCTGGGGTAAAAGGATAATGACATATCAAATGAAAAGGTAAAATTTGGTGTCATGGCAAGGGATGGGGTGGCGAGCTGAGAGCATTAGCCGTGCAAATATTAGTACAATTCATGCTGGAATTTAGGTCTGTGTATTTTTGCATGCATACGTGAATAAGACCCATGTGAGCCTTTGTTTGCTAATCATCATGTGTATGTGTGATTCATCTTGCTTATTTTTCTCATGGTATAAAGGTTGAATGATACAAGACGAAGTAAGAAAAATCTTCAGACTTCGATGAAGGATAAATAAGAGGTCATTTATCCTCTCAATAATAAGGGTGCGGATCCCACACTTCCCTCGTCTCAACTGCTTTATAATGAAGGATAAAAGATAAAGATGTGAGCTGTGTACAACGTGACTCTATGATGAATACATTTCAAGGGCCCAAATGAATCTCACAGCTTATTTCAAAATGCAGTTGTAGGATTTTATGTTAATGGATCCATGTAATGCACTCATCGAAAATGAGACCATGTCATGAACTCAAGTAGAAAGGAATCTAATGTCTTACACTCACGTGAACGTTGGATATATAAAGACAATATAAGGACAAAAGAAGAAGAATCACTGATTCTAAGCTGGTTTAGTATACATTTAAAAAAAATGACCAACAGTTAAGGGAATAGTCTGTTTTAACGCCATTGTGGTGTTGTTAGTGGCTTACTATATCCTAAATGTCGTGACCATTTCCACAATCGCGGGTCTGGCACTAGGCTGACGCAAGCTGTTCTAACGTCTTCCTCAGACTCTGCAGCCGGACAGCCACAAACACAGCAGTATGTATGGTTACTCCTGCAGAAGATACGTAAAGGCATTATAACAACACGTAAAGTAGTACTTCTCACCCTAAGGGAGTTTATTTTTCCCTTGCCACTGGAAGTAGCACAGCCTTTGGAGCTGCAGGAACTCCTGGAAAAAAGGGGCCTTGGAATATCGCCAAGCCTCTTTCCAGA
>NC_092242.1:17330998-17335998 GCF_036320965.1 Panulirus ornatus | reverse complement strand
ACACTAATGAGATAAAATGCCATTATTTGAGCTAAGCTGATTTGTTTTAAGCTATGTTCAGCGTTGTGGACTTCGATAAAGAAAAAAAAAACACAGAGCCGACCTGAAATTCGGTTCGTCGAAGTCAAAAATGAAAGGAAAAAAAAGAGGAGAGAATAAAAATAAAAGATCCATTGAAGTAGAACGGGAAAAGAGGTTCTAATTCGTCACCGGCTGAGAACTCAGGCAATATTTAGAATCGAGTCCGTTAAATTTCAGCGATGCCGAGGCCAACTCTCCTGACCCAGACCAGAACCTGTCCTGGTGACCTCTCGCGACCTGAGCGGCGGCTGGAGTTGCCTGCGTGAAGGTTATGCTCAAGATCACAACCCAGCCCCCTCGCTCTGCTCCTACTGTAAGCCATGCTTAATATTATTCATTCGATATATATTTTGTGCTGTTGAACCTCTTCCTTAAGGGATTCTATCTGGCTTCAGTCAATTGGTTTTTCTTCTTTTTCTCTCCCTTTTTTTTTTGTTTCCTTCTGCATATCTTAAGTGTCATTATTCTTCCCTTATCGGCCCCTTGAAACACCCTCGTAACAAAGACAGTCTTTGTCGGTAACCGGACGCATTCCACGGATCATCATTTCTTTTTTCCAGTTCCTCACTTTTTTTTTTTTTATTTTATCATCACGGAATATCGCCCAGCCGTTAGTGGCAGTTACTCGTCAGTTAGCCAGCTGACAACGCCGTTGATCGTCGAGTGCAAATATCTGCAGGTGTCGGGGTTCGATCTCGTCTGATCCAAGACCAGTTCTAGGTGGGGGTGTAGGGAAGGACCAGGTGCGTATTTATCCCCTTTGGATATTGTACACAAATTGTACACACGGGAGTGGAGGATCTGTGATGGATGTACGACACGCAACAGGAATATTTAGGACTTCTAATATCATTTTCTTATGGTTCGCAGATCTTTTGTGCCTGATCACACATGATGAAGATGACCATTGGTGAATATGACTGTGGATGAAAATAACCATAGGTGAAAATGACCGTTGATGAAAATGACTGTGCTCGAAAATGAGAGATGATGATGACCGGAGAAGAATATGGCCTCAGGTGAAAGTGACTGTAGATGAGAAGGACCGAAGATAAAAATGACTGTAGATGAAAACATCCGTGAAAACAGCTTTTCCTCTACACAGATGACCCATTGATGAACATGTGATATACCACGCAGATTCCCAGACCACAGAGACCCCGCCAACCTCACCCCCAGGTCCCAGCGAAGTGGTAACTCTGCTGGAAAATTGCCATTCCTTTGTAAGCAGTACGATACTGCTCTGTTTACTGAACCCACGTTGATTACGTAAATAAAAGAAGAATTATTATAAAGAAAACAATCCAAGAACAGTTCTTATTCAACTATGTATGGATATGAGAAGTGAACACTGTACAGTACGATGTAGCTAAGTCTGAAAAAAAACAAAAGGCATCATTTTACATACGTATTGGTTCTCATGCTTCTCACGATATTAAATGATAAAGGGAAATGTATCTCCGGCTGCGTTTTGGCAGCTTGGTTCGCGGTGATCTCCATCAGCAGTAAAGTATTTCTGAGGATGATCCTCTGACTAAAGGCAAATTGGTTTGTGAGATCGCAGCCACAATGTCGTAAAGTTGCAGGTAGAGATCTGGAGGAGAGATGGCTCAGGTGCAGCTTGAGATCGAGGGGGGGGGGGGAGAAAAAGCAGAATAACAAGAGGAATAAACCTGGGGACCGACTGACACATAGAGAGTCAGCTAATAAGAATAAATCTCTGAGGTAACACAGCATCGCTGGACTGCCCGTGAGAGACCCAGGCGCCGTGACCTTGACTCGTACCATAATGCAATTTTCTTGAGTGTCTCGCCAGACGCGGGACCCCATGTGTGGCGTGGCCCTCCCTTCATTTCGTCATGGGATCATAAAATCTATAATTATCTCTTAATGATTATGTTTAATCACCCAACCATCCTTAATCCCATTACCTTCCTCCCTATTATCATCTCCCCCTTGTTCAAAACGACTTCACAATTACCTCCCAGGCGAACACACCACACCCCTCTCTCCCGACAACCACTGTACCTGGCGACTGCTGCAACAGTCGCTGTGAAAAGGAGATACCCAGGCCTTTTATAGAGGTTAGAACTGGTGAGGCAAATATCTCAAGGGGGAGGAGGGGAGATCGGCGTGACAGCGTAAATAAGCGTGTGCCGACGTGAGCGCTTGGCGCAGGTTGACACCAGCAGACAGATGGTCCCCGCTCTCACGGCTGCCAAAACTGATGGTACGGATTTAACACAGGTTTGATGGATGCTATTGTGGGCCTGCGTATGACGTGCTAGGTGTCTGCTCCCCCCACCATATCTCTACCCGCCTCTCCTCCTCCCATAACCTTACTCACCGTGCGCACCTGCCTCTCTGGGTACACCTGTGTTCGCCTTCACAAATGTCTGTGTGTGTGTGTGTGTGTGTGTGTGTGTGTGTGTGTGTGTGTGTGTGTGTGTTTGTCTGGGAGTGTAAGTCAGTGTATGTAAATGAGATTACTTGCCAAGCAGGTTATCCGTAGGAGGCAAACTACTTGAGCAAATCTAGTGGAATGGATTATTTGCAACGAGAGAGAGAGAGAGAGAGAGAGAGAGAGAGAGAGAGAGAGAGAGAGAGAGAGAGAGAGAGAGAGTTTAGGGAAGGCAGGAAAGCAAGCAGATATGCAGGCAGAGGCAGACACAAAGCCGAAGCCATGCAAGAAATACCACAGACACATCATACGTGTAAGAAGAAAACGAAAGAGAGAGAGAGAAAAAAAGAGATGAAAGTATAGTTCCCAAGTCCTCATGCAAAACCCCGGCACAAACGCAAGAGTTTCCCCCCACCTCCCAAGTCTCTCTCTCTCTCTCTCTCTCTCTCTCTCTCTCTCTCTCTCTCTCTCTCTCTCTCTCGGTCGGTCGGTCGGGGGGCGCCACCTCCCCTCAAAAGCGCCTCCTACAGGTAGGTAGGCATTGTGACGTCCTCACCTGGATGACTCACTCAGATGGTAAGACTGCAGGTGCGAACCAGGTGAGAGGGAACGAGTTTCTGACTCAGCTCGACGGCCCAGGGAGAGGGAATTTAGGGTTCGCTGAGTCACTTCGACGTCTTAAGGCAGTAAATTTGGGGTTAGGGTGACGTGCATCGACGAGTGAGCGAGCAATAATAGTCATGATAGTGGTGTCCAGCATTCTCCATCTTGATCCAGCGCTCGCCTCCTCGTCAATTACTGTGCTTTATTTGTGGCTGGAATAAGAATAAGAAGAGCCAGACGGTTGGTTATCCATGTCGAACGAAGGTGTTTTGTCAAGGTGATGGGAGGAGGGGAGATTTGCAAGCCCTTCCATCTGATAAAGAGAGGGGGGAGGGGGCTTTTGGTAAGGCGGAATCTCTAATCTCTCTTTATGTCTGCCTACTTTCCTGCGCATCTTTCTTCCGTCTCTCTCTCTCTCTCTCTCTCTCTCTCTCTCTCTCTCTCTCTCTCTCTCTCTCTCTCTCTCTCTCTCTCTTCCTCTGGTACTCTCCAGCTCACCTCCCGTAATGGAGGTACTCTCGACATTCGCTTAAATCATCTCCCCCCCAGCAAACTGCTGTACAAGTTACTCCTCCTCCTTTCCATCCGCCTTGTAAGTGGCCATGATAAAATTGCTCCTCCATCAAGTCTTATCGCGAGCGAGGCTCCTGACAAAAAGGACCAACTCCGATACGGGGGTCGAGTCGAACTCGAGAGTGGCTGTAAACTTCGACAGGCTGACTGTAGTCCGTTATCTCGACACTCCCTAGGGAGTGTGGCCTGGTATCTCCATAAACGTTGAGAGAGTGTGTGTGTGTGTGTGACCCGTTACCTCGAGAGTCCTTGGGAGTGTAACCTGTTACCCCGGCAGTCACTGGAAGTGTGACCTGCTACCTCGACAGTCACTGGAAGTGTGCCCTGGACCACGACAGGCAATGGGCGTATGACCGGTTAACTAGTCAGTCGCTGGGAATGTGGTTTACAGCGATCACTCATCATAATCTTTTTTCTTTACTGTGACCGACATGGCGGAGGCAAAATATTCCCCCGTCATGACCGGCCGTCTTGGGTGAAAAGAAAATGGGGAAAGAAAAAAAAAATGGGGAAATTAATCAGAGTTCCTCAGGTGTTCGTAAAGCTGACTTTTAGATTCAGAAAGGTTATAAGAAGAGGAAAAGATGAGAGAAAATAGAAAGCCTCGAGGGAAGGAGGTATTGTATCTGGCAATGCTCGTGTGGCTTGCATTCCCCACGCTAACAGTGGAAAGCAGTAGTCAGACGCGAATCATGGGTCCAAGTCTGGCTGGGACGCATGGAAACCGCTCACTAGAGCAGTAGCCAAAATGATACCAGGAGAACAAGGGTAAGGTAGCAAGATTATGGCGGACAGAGAAGGATGGTTGAGGAGAGGAGATGTTAGCCTTGATGTAGAAGGATTTTGATGCAACGCTGGCTAATGAACAGGTCGAAGAAGAGCCACCTAAATATGTGAGGAACAGCACTCCACACTAGGTCAATGCAAACCCCCTTGCAGATATGAAGTAGCTGATCACGAGAGCAATGTTTGCTGCACCTGTGCAACACCCCCCGGCTCTTTGGAAGCAGAATTTGCAACACTGGTTACTTTACGTTTCTAGGATGGAGTTGAGGACATGCTGAACATGTTCATGTTGCAGCAAGGGATAATGGGTCAACATAAGTCTAAAACACTTTCCCGTGACACAAAAAATAGTAATCACAAATGATAATCACACACACACACACACACACACACACACACACACACACACACACACACACACCTCCCCACCGCCAATGGTAGGAGATAACCATCTACCAGCAAGAAACAAAGGTCTGTATGAGACTCCTAATTAAAGACGGTGACTCTACGGATTTGAAACAGACATAAAACTACAACATTAAACTGGGTCTGTGAA